>NW_015172088.1:108930-113719 GCF_001447785.1 Gekko japonicus
TTCCTTTGCTTTACCACATTCTTTTTCAGCACATGCCCTGTGCCCCTGGAACGGCCCCCAGAAGAGGTCAGTGAAGCTCCAACCCTCCTGGCTTTCCAGCAAGGCTGCAAAACAGAGCTGTCCAGGGGATTTTTTGAGGCAACCTGGGCAAAGGCCCTGCTGCTTGGGACGTGCACTGTTTTCAATCTTGTTTTTAATGTGATGCCTCAACATCTGCTTTATCCAGTCGTTTGATGTCGTTTTTACCTTGCCATTGATTGTCTGGGAGAAAGGCCAGTCCATAAACACCCTAAATAAATCAATTTTAAAACATTCTTATATCTTGGAGGAGGAGGAGGAGATTGGATTTATATCCCGCCCTTCACTACCCAAAGGAGTCTCAGAGTGGCTTACAAACTCCTTTCCCCTCCCCTCCCCACAAAAGAGGGGCAGAGGCTGTACGGGACTCACCACAAGAACAAATGGAAAGGATCCGGAGATGATATAATGAGGATCGAGAGAGGGGCTGGGACATGTAAAACCCCGCATTGCTTAGGAGGGGGATATCTGAATGAACCTCCTCAGTGCTACATTCTTCCTGGGAATTAACATCACAGGGAGAGGCTCTTCTGACTCCCACTAATCAAGATGCTTTTCTTTTGGGCCCACATGACAGGGCCTTTTCCATGGCAGCCCCACCTCCCCGGGGAAGTGACCCTGACCCCCTCGCTTTTGACCTTCAGGAGGCAGCAGAAGACAATTTTAGTTAAGACTGTATTTGTCTTAGTTGTTATTTATTGACAGTCTTAATTGAGTTTTTTTACTGTTTTAGGAGGAGGAGATTGGATTTATACCCCACCCTTCACTACCGAAAGGTGTCTCAGAGCTGCTTACAAACTCCTTTCCCTTCCCCTCCCCACAACAGACACCCTGTGAGGTAGGTGGGGCTGAGAGAGCTCTGACAGAAACTGCTCTTTTTCAAGAACAACTCTTATTAGAACTACGGCTTGCCCAAGGTCATCCACCCAGGTGCAAGTGGAGGAGTGGGGAATCAAACCCGGTTCTCCCAGATCAGAGTCAGCACACTTAACCACTACACCAAACTGGCTCTCCTTCCCTAATTTTATCCTCCCAGGAGTTAAGCTAGGGCAAGAGAGAGAATTGTCTGGGCTGAGGCCACCCAGCAAACTTCATGGCAGTGCAGGGATTTGAACCCGGGCTTCTCAGACTCGAGTCCAACACTAGCCACTCCAATCCACGGGCTCCTGCAGCCTCCCCAGCCCGGCTGCAATGTGCCTACAGGGAATCGGCTTTCACCTCCCCACCCTGTGCTCCACTTCTTCCTTTCCCAGCCCCATCCATCTCTCTGGCAGCCTCCAAGCAATCCTGCTTCCCTCCCTTCTGCAGAATTCCAAGGTGACCTTCCTGGAAGCAGCAACAGCGGCTCCCTGAGCCTCTTGTGACTGGGCTCTTATGGCCTATCTGCTGCAGCAGCTGCCACCGCCTCTGGCGTTAGCCAATCAGCATCGGGCTGCTGAAACGCAGGCAGATGTGTGGCCTCATCCATCCATCATGTTAATATGGATGCAGGGGGGAGGGAGGAATTGCTCACCTGCCTGAGAAAGGAAGCTCCACTTGAAGACAGGAAGACTGCACCATTCTGCCTTCCCTTCCTGAACTCCCCCAGGATCTCTGCTGCTCTCCACAGCTTGGGGTGGCACCTCTTAATGCGTGCAGAGAACAGTGAAGATCTCAGAGTGAAAGAGCAGGACAAATAGCGCGTGTCCTCCATACTCACAGGAAATGAACATTATGCACTTCAGTCTGCCTGTGAATTGCGGGCTAATTTTAAGGAGTATTTCTCTTTCTGAACGAAACATTCTCAGATTGAACTAAACATATTCTCAGATTGAAATAAATGTTGGTAAGTCTTTCTATGATTGTGAGAAAGTGACGCTTAATATATGTTTTTAAAGAATCATAGAAAAGTGAACAAAAATAATATACATAATGATAGAAAAATATATATTGACGGTGATCTCCGGAATGTCTTGCCGTTTCGAAGGAAGATCTTCTGAACAAAGATGTGGGACAAAAACTGTCTCTCAATAGTTTATATCCTCTGGTGACGTCTCACAATTAAAAAAGAAGATTTTCAATAATCATACCAGCTGTAATGTATAGTAGAACCTGCCATGATAATTGTGAGACGTCACCAGAGGATATGAACTATTGAGAGACATTCCAGAGATCACCGTCAATATATATTTTTCTATAATTATGTATATTATTTTTGTTCACTTTTCTATGATTCTTTAAAGACATATATTAAGCGTCACTTTCTCACAGTTTTTCTTGTTCTCCGTATTATCTCATTACTGTGCCAATCAATTGTTATCATTAAGTTTTTCTATGATGCCACTGGACTTTGGTATTCAGTTTAAGGACCTGCTTTCCCTTTGAGATGCTAATAGCAGAGTGGGAGGGAGGTGAAAAGCAAAAACAAATAGCAAAAAACCAAGGGAGGTGAAAAGATTATCCCCCCCCCTCTTCCTTGAAGCACAGCCCTAAGGCCAATGGAGGGTGCAGGGAGCCTGAAATCTGCATTTGACAGAGGAGATCTTTATAGTGTCTGTGCCATCTGCAAAGCCACAAGAGTTCTCCTATGCCCTGCTCTTTGCAGGAAAATGCTTGTACATGTGTAAAGTGATATTTTAGCTGAGGCATTACATTGCCTCCTTTTTACACACCCTTTGACACACGGTCCTCCGCTGCAAAACAGCCTGATCCTCAGCTCTGGGATGGATTTCCAAGGCAGGATGATTTGCAAAAGGGAGAGTCAGAGAGAACGCTGCAGGTTCCTCTGGTGCCTTCAAGAAAGGATTAAAAACTTTGGGAGCGCCCTGACCAGGATAGCCCGGACAAGCACAATCTCGACAGATCTTGGAAGCCAAACAGGGCCAATCCTGGTGAGTATTCGGATGGGAGACCTCCAAAGAATACCAGGGCTGGGAGGCAGAGACAGGCTATCAAGCCACTTCTCTGAATGTTCTCCATGCCCCAGTAGGAATCTCCAGAAGTCATCATGACTTCCAGTCATGGGCACACACATGCACACAAATGCAAAAATACAAAAAAAAAAAAAAACCTTTGGAAGCCACACAAGAGCCCATGTGCTGTAGTGATTCATGTGTCAGAGTAGGACCTCACAGACCCAGGTTCAAATCCTTACACCACCATGGAAGTTCATGGGCCAACTTTGGGCAAACAAATCACTGTCTCACAGCCTAACCTGCCTCACAGTTGTTGTGAGTACAAAATGGGGAGGGGAGGGGAGGGGAAGAAGTTGCAAACTGCTTTGGATCGCCAATGGGGCGAAAAAAAGAATGTGTGTGTGTTATGTGCAGTCATTTCCAACTCATGGAGACCCTATGAATTAAAGTCCTCCAAAAAGTCCTTTCAGTGGTCTTGCAGACTGAGTGCAATGGCTTCCTTGACTGAGACAATCCATCTCATGTTGGGTCTTCCTCTTTTTGTGTGGCCTTCAACTTTTCCTAGCTTTACTGTCTTTTCCAGTGACTCTCATCTTCATGTAATGTGACCAAAGTACAATTGTCTCTATCTCTCTGTCTGGTCTGTCTGTCTGTCTCTCTCGATATATATATAGGAAGCAATGAGGGGAGCACATTTTACCCCTTTTGACCCCGTTAGGAGTAGAATTTCTAAAAACCCCTTCTTTGTGCGCGTCTACGTCATGGTTGGAGTGCTGTCCCCAAATTTCGTGTTTCTCAGTCCAGAGGTTTGGCCTGGATGTTGATTTTACGGGACTTTCTTTTACACATATATATAAACAGCGTTCCGTGTGCCTTGGTGTTTAGTCATGCCGGCCACATGACCATGGAAATGTCTTCGGACAGCGCTGGCTCTTCGGCTTTGAAACGGAGATGAGCGCCACAACCCTAGAGTCGGATTTGACTGGCTTTCGAGCAAGGGAACCTTTACCTTTATAATAGTGATTGGTCTCTCTGATTGGTCAACTGCAGAGCTCAGTGTTCTGAGGTTAAAAAAAAAAACAGTTACAGGAGACTGCAGAGAGCTAATGACAATTGAGGAAATCAGGAATGGCCAGCCACCTGTGAGGTATGGCAGTGCTGCTGGCCTAGCCTCCCCATGGCTTCAAACATGCCCCCCACCTCCTACACCTGACAGGTGGCTGTCTGTCAGGTGCAGCAGCGGGTGCAGGGTGCTTAAAGCCATTAGGGTGCCTGCCCCAACAGTAATGCCTTAGTGATCCTGCCAGGCAAGTCTCCACAGTGGCCGCTAATATTCCTCCCCCCTCCCCCTCCTACACTGGACAGACAGCTGCCTGTCAGGTGTAGGAGAGGAGGTGGGATGCTTACAGCTGTCATGGAGGTTTGCTCAGCAGGACTGCCTTAGGGCTGCTGCTGGCCCAGCCTCCCTGATGCCTTTAAACACAATCCCCCCTTACACCACACAGACAGGTGTTTGTCAGGTGTAGGAGCAGGGCCAGGGTACTTTAATCCATCAGGGGCACCGCCCCAGCAAGATTGCCTTAGTGATGCTGCTAGCCCAGCCTCACCAATGGCTTTAGCCACACTCCCACCCACTATGGAAATATACCCCAAATTTGTAGAAAAGTGGTATTTATTAAGTTAACTTCTCACAATGAGGGTCCTAGAAAATTGGTTCATATGAACTTGCTTAATATCTGATTGCTCAGATGGTGTTTTTAATACGTAGTTATGTCCCACTTCTAAAATTTAACATATATGAGAGGCAATTTTATACC
>NW_015172088.1:113765-139620 GCF_001447785.1 Gekko japonicus
AAACCCAAAATAAGGGGAGTGCATTCCTACCATGATGTCAACCCCCCCATAGAGATTTCTGAGAAACACAACCCCTAAGGGGGTAAAAAAGGGGCAAAATGTGTTCCCCCAATTGTTTTCCATGTGTCTGGCAGGCTTCTGCCTCCCCCCCCCCCCATTGGTCAGTTGTGTAGCTCAGAGTTCTGAGGTAAAACCTGCCTACTTGTACCCACCTCCCTCTGATTGCTCAGCTATGGATCTCAATGTTCTGAGGTAAAAACACAGTTAGAAGAGACTGCAGACAGTTGAGGACAGTTACAGAAATCAGCAATTCAAGACTCCTGAACAGACATTTTTCAAAAAAGCCAGCATGGCAATTGAGTTAATGGATGTTCATGGGGAGATAGAAAATGACCTTTCTAGGAGCTATTTTGATGTGTGCCTCCCTCATGAACCTGAAGAAATGTCCACCACATCACCACTCCCTCACACCCACTCCCCCTCTCACCTCTTACCACCCCCAAGAAAGCTCCTGGCAAATGTCAAGCCAGATACACCAACACTACAAGGAGGAGGCAACTTAGGGATGCGGTAAAGACATTTGCACATAGTACTCTTGCGGTGCACTGAGCTGCATGGGCTAAGTACCAGCAAGATCACCCTAAGGTGCTCAGAACAACACATTCTCCATAGGAGCAAAACAATCCAGGAACACAAGTAGAGAGGCCATCACTTTCGTGGAAGATGGCAGGAGTTGATTTACCAGACGACTGCTTCTTAAATGGACAGTTCTATGTTGCCTGCTCCAGAGTGAGCTCACCAAGCAGCCTGGTGATCCTAGCACCTGAGGGCAGAACCATCAATGTGGTCTGCAGAGGGGCCCTTCAGTGGTGGGGGGTACGTATGTCTCACTTCCTTTTTTACACTACAATCTTCTCCATTAGAATTCCTACAACAAATGTTACATTTCAAACTTCACATCATCAGTATTATAAGTGGATTTACGGAACTTAAATACTGTAGTGAAACATGGGTATCAGAGTAGTAAATTAAGAGTCTGAGAGGCTCTTCTGCAGTTTGCACCAGACACAGAGGAGAAAAGGGAGCTACCAAAACTAAGAGCAAACAGTACAGATTCTGGTAATTACTTCTCTGTAGATTCACCCCAGATACATCCTTCTGAGCCTTAATGACAATTTTAGAACAGCAAGAGAAAGGGTGTTTACCTATAGTTCTATTTACATAATATTTTTACTGACATGGATTGATGGAGGAAGCAGGACTGGGGGGTGCAACATGTGGGAAGTGTGACTTTGAGTGCAGATCTTGGGAGGAGCTTTGGAGGACTATAAGGTAGAAATGCTTCTGTACTTCACTCTCGAGACCCCAATCCCATGCAAGTTTGTGAAGTCCTGTTGAATACAATGAACTTATAGCCAGGTAAGCATGCACAGGATCATTGTAGCCAAGGGTACTCACCTTTAGGGGAGATGCTCAAAGGAATGACAGAGAATGACAGGGAATATATTGGTGCCTTTGGAATGACTACAGGAACACACTGGTTTTCCAAATGCCCATTGGAAATCACCAAAACAAAGGGGATTAGTTGCCTACAGCATTATCTTTAAGGACCATCTTGAAATGGCAGATGTTAACAAATATTCTCTGGGGATGACTTATGTCTTGTAAGAGATCAACCTCCTTCATTTCGAGATATTCCAATGGTCCTCCAGAAAATCCAGGTTCTCCTGCAGTCATTCTGAAGGAACCAATGCATCCCAACAGTCTTTCCCTCTCCTTCCTTTTAGCATCTCTCCATCTCTAGATTGAAAGTTTTACAGTCCAACAGGGCCTTCCTTTTGGCTCGTCACTCAGGAGTGTGTGTGGGGGGATACAGAGTCACAACGGAGAAGGAAAAAAAACAATGGTGCAGATGGGAAAATATTTTTATTTTGTTTGACTCAAAAGATGTCTGACATATTTTATAATAATAATAATACCTTTTGATTTATTAATCGCTCAATCCTGCGGAGCTGCTGGCTCTGAGCGTTTTACAGTTACACAGGTTTTCACAAGGGACTAACAATGATAGGGGTAAGGGAGGACAACATATAATTCTTTAAATCACACATGTTTGCAGCCGACGGGGATTTTGTTCAGCTGTAGGCTTCAGTCGTGTTCCGGGAGGCATTCATTTCGGCTTGGCTTGATGGCGTTAGTTCTTCCTGGGCTGCTTTGAGTCGTAGCGCCGCACTGCCACCGCCTGGCCGGATTGGCCCATTACAGGCTTCTTGATGCCAAAGAGGTATTTTTTCCAGGCTTACGAGCTGGACATTCCATTCGCTGGCTAACACCTCCCCTACGGGGGTTTAGTGTGCCCACCCTTCTCTAAGGAGTGGTACCCATTTTATCTACTCGCCGAAGCTTTCGAACCGCTGGGTGGACGGTGAGCTGGGGACAAGGCTGGTAGCTCACACCAGCGCGGGCTAGAACTGACAGCAACTCTGTTCAGTTCAGATGTTAACCAGAGGATAAATCCTCTGTGCCACCGCTCCCCCTGTGCCACATGCTACTTCATCAGGGGACTGGCAAAATAACCATCTTTCTCTGTATTATAGTGGGAATGCACCAGGCAACAGGTGTGTTTGGATCTGCTCTGATCTTTTCTCTCCAAGGCCTCATCTACAAGACACCCTCACCCTGGGAGTTCTCTCTGTTCACAGGACATGACTGCTCATTTAGAAAGGTGATCACGGGGATTTGGTGCATTGTTAACTTGCCACCCCCAGAACCTACCTTGAGATTTCCAGAATAATACTACCTTTTTGGCCCGTGACAATATTATGCTCCAAAGAAAGAGGCTTTTTAGTATCTGTTGGCCACAGAGTTCAGAATCCAAACTGTCTGAAAGAATGGAGACTATCTAGCCATTCAAAACAAGGGCTTCTATAACTTCTATAACAGTGAGATCCTTAAGCTGTATCCACCGCCTTTCCCCACATGTTCCCCAGAGAGCACTGAGGTTAGGGTCGCAAAACTGTCTGACTCTCCCTGGTCCAAAAGACGCCAGATTGGCATCGACCAGGGCTAGGGCCTTCTCAGTGGTGGCTCCACACTGGTGGAATGAGTTCCCAGAAGACATCAGGGCCCTGTGGGACCTCCTACAGTTCTACAGGGCCTGTAAAACACCAGGCTTTCGATTAGGAGCCACCACTATCACATTGACAACATCTGAATTGCCAACAACTGAATTGTTAAGGGCCTTATATTAATAGTCAGGGGTCATTCCTGCAGGAGCGGAGCTCTGGCAGTAAAGAGCCCAGGGGGCGGGCACATGCAACAAGCCCTATTCCCTGCTCCCAGCAGCCCTCAGTCAGAGCAAGCAGCAGCCAGGTAAGTTGCAGAGCCCCCCCGGCCCAAAACAGTGGCACCTTTAAGACCAAGTTTTATTCAGGTACAAGCTCTCCCTCCTCTGCGAGGACAGATCTGCACGTCCCCCCCCCCATAGCTAGCAATCCAAAACAGTCCAGTGGAGCCTGAGTGGTGGGTGTTGCTTTCTGACACACTTCCGGTGATGTCAGGGGTGTGGCATATGCAAATACGGTATGCCAATGAGCTCCTGCACCTCTTTTTCTATGAAATGACCCCTGTTAATAGTAATAAGAACAGCTAATGATACCGGTATGGCCACATAGTACCATCATAAAATGGCCTTATGAGATGCTATAGCCATCTACATGCAACAGCACTTTATATATAAATTTGACTTTGTCTGACTTTATACTATTGCATTGTTTAATGCATCTATGCTTTATTGTATTGTATTTTAATTTGTTGTAAACCGCCCTGAGCCTGCCCATGCAGGGAGGGTGGAATATAAATCAAACAAATCGAACAAATATGACATTCTGTTATTGTTACAGTCATGCACAACTGGATTTTCCTGTGTGGACAGAAGAATGCAGGAGGTGAATGCTTGCTACAGCATGATATCCAGCATTGTGTGGATGCAGCTGTAAGCAGAGTTACACTCTTCTAAGACCACTGACTCCAATGGAAAAGAATGGTGTAACTGCTTAGGGCCACAAAATTAGAACCTCAGCAGTGACTTGTGGGATGCAAAACTCTTGGAATGCAAAGAGGGGCAGGACACACACTACGATGAAAAGAGTTTTTTTTTTAAAATCCTTCACACACTGCAGTGCATACCACTGCTGGTAACAATTGTACACTTGTGGAAAATACTCCTGCCAGATATCATAGCACCAGCCATGGATGTCCTCACCTATATCACGTAAACTGGGCAGGAGGTGACTCATGTTCCATAGAGAACAAAGCCTGATTCTTCATCCCTTGCGCTAGCCATGTAAGAACACAGTCTACATTTTGCGTTCCGAAGAGTTTTGGTGCAACCTGCAAGCCTCTATGGTGACGAACATTTTATTACACCAGCAAATAGTTTCAGTTCACCAGTTCTACATCCCCAACACTTGGACTCTCCACTGAGTCAGCTCATGCCCCCAAAGAGCTCATGATGCCTGCAGAGCATCTTGGCTTCATTTGGCCCCTGCAGCAAGCGGTCCCAAAGGTGCATGAGCCTTGGCAGCCTTTCATTGGCCTTCCTGTATTATATTAATTCTGAACCTTTCTCTTGTAAGAACAGCTCAGGTTGTCACAATAGAGCAAGTCCCATTAGACTAGAGGTAAGCGAACACCCACCTCCCAAGTTTGAAGTAAAACGGTACACTCACGGTTGAGTCCCACATCATGGTAAGTCAGGAGGGCTGGGCGATTTCCCTTTGGAGACCCCCGAATAACCACATGCAGCAGCCCATACGGGGTCTCGATATCATGCTCCTGGAAGAAAGACGGAGAAAATGCAAAGCTGTGAGTGTGGCCCTTGGACCATTTATTTATTTATTTATTTATTTATTTATTTAACTTTGTTTTATTTAATTTCATTTCTAACCTCCCTTTTTTTTCAGTGGGGGACCCCAAGTGGTTAACAACAATCTCCACTCCTCCATTTAAAACTTTGCAACAACCAGTGGGGCAGATTAAGCTGAGAGTGTGTGAGCGGCCCAAGGTCACCCAGCGAGCTTCCATGACAAAGTGGGAATTTGAACCCGGGTGTCCCGGTTTCTAGTCTGATACCTCTTAACCACTACACCACATTAGGTTTGAGCAAGAAAGAAATAGGAAGCATACACAAGGCCGCAGCTCTTGGGGCAGGCAAGGATCACTGTACATGGACCCTCCCAGGGGCAAAACATGCCCAGTTCACCTATGGGAAGGAGCATGTACTTGCAATGTGGATATAAGTAATGTATTTCCTGTGGACGAGATGAGCAAGTTGTCTTTCTGCGAGAATTCAGAAGCAAGAAGAGAGCATGCACAGCTCACTCATGCATCTTCTTCACACATTTCCACTGCATGAGTAAGGCAGGTTATCAGACTCACTTGCAATGGTTCAGAAAGCAGAGTTCTAGACTTGATCTCAAGGGCAGTATCCCCCCCCCCCCCCGCCCCTTTAAGTAGTTCAGGACCTTGGACAAGTCCCTTTCGCCCAGACTCTATTTCTTTTTGGCAAAATGAGTAACCACCATCTGTCTCACAGTGTTGCTGTGAGAGAAGACACAGGAAGTGTCATAAAACACCCTGTTCTTAAAAAAAATAAAGTAATTCAAAATGAATGGGGCATATTTACACTTAAGAGATACATTTACGAAGAAATAGGATGATTAATTCAGATTCCGTTACTTCTGTATTTTTTACATTTAGTAGAACACACTACCGCCTCTGGTATGCTGATAATATTATTTTCCCATTCTCCTGAGAACAGTATCTCCTAAGCTAGATTTCTTTGGAACTGCTAACCTTGATCTAGAAGAAGAAGAAGATTTGATTTATACCCCACCCTTCACTACTGAAAGGTGTCTCAGAGCGGCTGACAAACTCCTTTCCCTTCCCCTCCCCACAACAGACACCCTGTGAGGTAGGTGGGGCTGAGAGAACTCTGACAGAAACTGCTCTTTTTCAAGAACAGCTCTTATCAGAGCTACGGCTTGCCCAAGGTCATCCAGCCAGGTGCAAGTGGAGGAGTGGGGAATCAAACCTGGTTCTCCCAGATTAGAGTCCACGCACTTAACCACTACACCAAATCTACATACCTACCTACCTACCTTTTGGGACTACCTACAGGAACCTACCTGATCACCAACCCCAAGGGATGACACTTTGGAAGGACCTGCTGCTAGTGTGTATGTGCAGAGAGCAACCTCCTCCTCCTCCATGTACACCTGCTCAGAGAAGCAGCAAGACAGCCAGGAGAGATCATTCTGCAGTGGAGAAGTTTCTCTGCTTCCCTTGGCTTGTTCTTTAGGACAATACCTGCCTCCTCCCACCCCAAGCATAGCCAGTTTGGTGTAAGGAGTCTGTAAGCCGCTCTGAGATACCTTTGGGTAGTGAAGGGCGGGGTATAAATCCAATCTCTTCTTCTTATGTCTCCCATCCTCAGCTTCAGGAAAGGTATAGCCCTGACCTCTTCTTGCCACATGACTGGATCACGTGAGTCCCTTCCAGATTCCTGCAACTCAGTGAACCTCAGGTCTGGAAAGACTGAGGACCGCTGCCTTAGAGCATACACTAAGTACCTTTTGTGGCCACAACTAGTGAGGTCAAAAGGTGCAACTTCCAGGCAGATTATACCCCTCCCCTTCTCATTTTGGAAGCAAGGCTTCAGGCACAGAGTTTGGGGTACAGCTGATCTGGCAACCAGCAATTCAGGGGGAGAGGCACATAGAACCTTCTTCTGCCAGACACTAGTTCAGCCTCCCCTTCTTGTATACCCATACCGGGGGAAGGAGGAAAGAATCCATCCTCTGACTGTGGGACATCTCCAGTTATATCTCAGAAATCTCCCTTTCTCCCCATCAGTTGATGATGACCAGGCAGCTAATGGGCTGATTCGATGGAAAACGGTTCTGCCTCTTCCATTTACAAGGCAGAACAGCCCAGGTATGGACCAAGTGGCGAAGCCATTTGCGGAATAACAACCAGAAGATAGAGAAACTTTTAAAAGGAACCATTAACTATCAATCCCTGCCTAGCTGTCTGTGGTGCTTTTCATACACATGGGGGTCCTTCTATCATTTGTATTTAATGCAATGTTTTTAGAGATCCCCCTGACGAAGGAAAGGCTGAAAGAGTTGAATATGTTTAGCCTGGGAAAGAGAAGGCTTAGAGGGGACATGATTGCAATCTTCAAGTATTTGAAGGTCTGTCATGTAGAAGATGGAGCAGATCTATTCTCTCTTGCTCTGGATTGCAAGACTAGATCTAATGGGTGGAAATTACAAGGGAGTCGTTACCAGCTAAATATCAGGAGAAACTTCCTAACTGTAAGAGTGGTTGAGCAGTGGAACAGACTGCCTCGGGAGGTGGTGGATGCTCCTTCGCTGGATGTTTTTAAGCGGAGGCTGGATGACCATCTTTCGGGTATGGTGTAGGGCTATCTTTCGGCTATGCTCCTGCAGAGTGCAGGGGGTTGGACTAGATGACCTGCAAGGTACCTTCCAACTCTAACATTCTATGATTCTCCAAGAATCCTGCCATTTCTTTTTGCCTCCCACAAAAGGCCTGAAAAAAGCACCTTCTCTGGGGAGTTCAAATGAGCCGCTGACAGACTGGAGTGGCAGACACAATAATGGCCCTGCCAGAGGCAGAAGGCGGAGCAAGGGGGCAGTATGGTTCTCTCACAGCCTTCAGTTTTCCTTTCAGGTGACCTAGGAAGACATCTAGAAAGTAGGAGGAGGGGAAAGAACCAGATCAGAGTGAACAGATTCCTCGCAGCCTGGCCTGGGGAGCCCTTGCAGGTGGAGGAGTTTCAAACCGGAAGCCTTGAAAGCCCCGTCTTTAGGACCCCACAGAACACAAATTGCTAACAGGGATCTGTATCTCCCAACTCCATATAAAACAGCAGGGTGGGAAAAACTTCCTGAGAAGGCTGCTCAGGAAGCCAGGAGGATTAACTTGCCTTCTGTATGAAGTTACTGGCTTTTCGCCACCCCCTCCCCACCAGCCAAAGAGAGGGAGAACCAGGATGAGTCCCACATACTCATCGCCCACAATGGATGTTCTGTAAAGGGAGCACCTGCCTGAGCCTTGGCCCTGAATCCTGGGGAACAGCATGACGCAGTGCCCATCACACCTCCGAGAGGGGAACTGGGAGCACATCACACACCCACACCCTCTCCATAGAAAGAAGCACCAGCAGTGCGGGCACAGCCAAGGGCAGACTTTGCTGAAGGTCAAACAGCAGCCTGGGGCCAGAGCAGAGCCCAGAAGCGATCCAGCCAGCCCTGGCAACGGCCAGGCATGCACAGTCAGCTGGGTGGTGTTCCTGCTGCAGGCTGGAAGTGAAGCCACCTGCCGGTGCCTGGTTCCCCCAACCCTGGGAGAGAGGCTCCTGTTCAGCAAAGACAGACGTGTCAGTCTTCTCTGCAGCTCAAACAAGGCTCCCCCGTTCCTGTGCAAGGAAAGCTGCTGCAGAAGACAAGGACCCCGAGTGGCGGGACCGAGGCTGGGAAAGCAGCTGCAAATGTGCCCCGTGTGCCAGGCCAGCCACGCAGAGAAGAGGGCACGTACAAACCACACGTGTCCTTGACAGGGCAGAGAGGACCGGGGCTCCTCAGACGAGACACGCACCTGCAGCAATTTCCATTCGCGAGCTCACTGCAGGAGCCAGACTCCTCCACCACAGACAGCCCTGGCTGCTGCTGTCACTACCGCTGAGCAAAACCGCCACTGCTTCCCTCCACTCTAGAGAGGAACAAGGGCTGTCACGTCCTCATTGCCTCCCCAGCCCCCCCCCCCCAGCCAGCCTCTCCACATCCAGGATTCACGGGCAATAAGGTAAAGGCAGCTTTGTCTGGGGCAAGCTCAGTTCCACAGCCTTTGCTTGGCTGGGACACAGCCCAGAAAAACATGCAAAGGAATCACTGAGTGCCTTGGAGCATGTGCAAAGTGCCTCTGCTGCACCACGGAATGACCCCAACTGGCTCCCAACTCCCTGGGCTGCCGGGTACACAGGCGGGGCTTCCAGGCTGGCAACAGAAACGAGGCACTGGACTTGCATGCCCCAGTGTCCCCTCCGTGTCTTTCATTTCGGCCCCCTGCCTAAGCAGCAGCCTGGGGTGCCCTTCGTGGCTCCCCTTGAAGACGGAGGCCCGAGGGCAACAAAAACCACTGTCCCTCTGAAACTAAGGAAGGGGAGGGAAAGCCAGGAGGATTTCCTTGGCATCCGTGTGCCAGCTTGCAACGCGCCACCCCAGTGAGCAACGGCATGCACTGGCCCCCTGCCCTAGCCGGTGGTGCTGAGTACCTACCCCGTCCCAGCACTCTGGCATTTTGGGCTGCCTCTGTTCCCAAGCAGATTCCTCCGGGCAGAGACGACTGACAGCAGCAGTTTCCTTCAGGCTGGCTGGGAGACGTGCACAGCTCTGCAATGGGCTGGCGTCTCTCCGCTGCCCTTTATAAAGGAGCCCAGCCCCTGGCTTAACCCCTCCCTTGCCGCCACCTCTCCACTTCCAGGAAAGGAAGGGTGGGTAGGCTGCAGGGGGATTAGTCATGAATCCTCCAGCTTCAAGACAGAAAACAAAATCAAAGAGAAGCCCACTCAGTCTCCATTCCCCCCACCCCCCACCCCGTGCCATGGGGAAAGGAGCAAACATGCTGGTGCCCGACGTCTACAAAAACTCAAGGATTTCTCCAGGAGATTCCCCTCCGGGGGAGAGCATCCACCCCCTCCAGCAGAAGGGGGGGGCAGGAAGGCAAAGCGCCTCGGGGTAAGACATGCTACTCTCTTTCTGGAAAAGAAGGGGATCCTAAAAGCACACTATCCAAAGGGCAGGGATGTTACTGAGATTGGCCAATAAGAGGGCTGGGGGAGGCCTGTCCCCCTCCTCTCCAAGTAGCCCCCAGACCAAGCAAGTTGCCAGGGACAAGATCTGTTTGGTCACCATCCTGTATGGAGTGACTCCCGGAGGTTAGGTCCTTGGATACAGGTTGCTGAGGGGTCGGAGTTCTGTAAGAGGACAAGGGTTGGCAACGCTCCATATGTATGCTGACACTGGCACCCTGGATCATTCTGCTTGGCACCCAAGGCCAGATCTCCACCCTAACAACCAAGGCCCTGGCAGCACTACTGGTGCAAGCAGGCACAAGACAAGGCATCGGGCACAGCTTTTCTCCATCACTGTCTCCCTAACCCTCATCCTAGCCCTGCACAGCCATGACCTGAGTCGAAGGTGAACGGGCTGAGAGAGCTCTTTTGAGAACTGCTCATGACAGAACAGCTCTGAAAAAACTTGTATCTGCCCAAGGTCACACCAGCGGCTGCATGTGGAGAAGTGGGGAATCAAACCTGGTTCCCTCAGATTACAGTCTGCGCTCCTAACTACTACACTAAACAGTGCTGCCGGGGGCTTAGCTTGCTCCAAACATATCTGGCCAAGTTCGACCCACGCCGCCTTCCCACCATTTTGTTTGCCACATCAACATCTGCATAGGTAAAGATGGCACTCCCCCCCACCAACATTTAAGCCCTCCCGCCCACCCAAAAAAGAATTTCCTGCTCCTGGACTAGGACTGTGGACACTCAGATTCAACTACCCACTCAGGTTTGAAGCTCACATGGTGACCTTGGGGTCAAGACACTCTTCCTCTCAAGGATTTTCCTTGGGGTCAGTCACTCTCTTTGCCTAACCTCCCACACAGGGGGGATGTCATAAGGGTGAAATGGAAGAGGGGTGACTAATGCATGCTAACCTGAACTCCTTGGAGGAAGTGTAGTATAAAAATACATTTAAAAGCAATAATAAATAAATGTTGTACGTGGGGGGGTGGCACGCTCAAGGCTTGACAAAAATACTGAACATACATGAAGCTGTCTTATACAGCATCAGACAATCGGTCCATCAAGGTTAGTACTGTCTACCCATATTGGTGGTGGCTCTCCAGGGTCTCAGGCAGAGGTCTTTCACATCACCTCCTGCCTGATCCCTTTTTTACACTGGAGATGCCAGAGATTGAACCTGGGACCTTCTGCATGCAAAGTACGTCCTCTTCTACTGAGCCACAGCCCCTCCCCTATGCCCTTCCACCTCCCAAACAACTGGCAGCTGCTGCATGTGTGCCAGAGTCATGCCCCACACAACTCACCTGGCATGTCAGGAAATGGGTCGGAAAGAGGAAGTGAAAATGGAGAACGGCTGGACAACAGCCCCGCCTTCCTTCCTTCCTTCCTTCCTTCCTTCCTTCCTTCCTTCCTCTGGTCCCATGTCATGTTAGCCCTATCATTACTATCTGTCTCCTTTTTTGTGGCTGAGGTAAATGTTCCTTTCGCTTTTCTTTTACAACATTCTACATAGCCAAACACATCTGAAGAAGTGTACATGCAGACAAAAGCTTATACCCAGAATAAAACTTGGTTGGTCTTAAAGGTGCCACGGGACTCAAACTCTGTTACCCTGGGAAGTAGTAGAAGAAGAGGAATGTACTATCAAGTCCCAATCAACTCATGGTGATGCCAGTCCTGAGGTGTCTCAGGCAGGAAAGGTGCAGAGGTCGTTCGCCAATGTCTTCCTTGATGGTCTCCCATCCAAGTACTAACCATGACCAACCCTGCTCAGCTTCTGAGATCTAATGAACTCAGGATAAGCCAGGTTAAGTACGACCTTTTTGCAAGGAAGCTCAGTGTGAGCAAACAGAAAACACTGTGAAAACAAAGGTTCTTCACTGACAAGAGAGACCAAAATGGGGATGTTTAAAGTGAGGCAGAAAACTAATTAGAAGCAGGTGGCAGACATTTCCTACAAAGTGTGACAGCGTGTGTGTGTGTGGGGGGGGGGAGTGTGTCAAGAATGGTGAGCCAAGGAAAGGGAGAGAAAGAATACAGGTAACATGAAAACTGTGGATGGGCTGCCTCACAAATCCTTTTCAGGCCAAAGAGGCCATGGTACCCTATCTGCCCCTTTATCAGCTGCCCATGTTGAAACCTCCACAAGGAAGAGGCACACTTGCACCATCACTCCAGAACTATTCAGATTGGAATTTGTTGCTATAAAGCAGTAATGGTGCCCACGGGTATGATGCTGCCTGCCCATGGGTTTCCTGGTCCCTGTTTGCTTCTTTGACACAGCAAATAGCCATTCCTGGCTTCATTCCACTTCTCTGAAGCCAGAGGTGCTTCAGAAAAGCTCAGGAAACTTCACTGTGGCAGCCATTTTGTGACTGTCTCAGGGGTAGCCATTTTATGGTGCTGCCAACTTCCTCTTCTCAAAATTCCAAGAGGGCTCACAGAATCAACTTGATTGGGGACTCTTGGTAAAGAGGGTCTTTCATTTCTTTCCTCAGAACAAATTGATTTGCATCCTCTGCTTCAGGGTTATGATTCAGTTCAGGACAGATCACAGCACTTCATTTAGCCTCTGAACCACCTAGACTGAGGCCCCTGCCACACGGCAGGGGAAAAGCCGGCAAAAAGCGTGGCTTTTAAAAGCCACGCCAAAGTTGAAACGGCGTGGCAGGATCCCACGGATCCCCTGGCCGCACCGCCTTTTCTCCCCGGCACAATCAGACGCCGGGGAGAAAACACAGAGCTGACGGCAGGCCAGCCGAACTGCGCATGTCAGAGCATGCGCAGTTTGGCTAGGAGCCCGGGACGCACCGGCGCAAGGACGCGCCGGCGATCAGACTCCCGGGTTGAGGCGCACCAAGGAGATGAACCACCTCGGTAGGTGGTTCCAACTTGATGCGCCTTATCGCATGGATGGGCCAGTTCGGGGACGGAAGCACCACGCTTCCCAGATGTTGTGGTGTGATCGCGGCAGTTTGATCCACCCCCGAACCGTCCTGCTTCTGGCCGAAATTCCCTCGTGTGAACGGGACCTGAGCAACAGGCATGTCCTCAGGGCAACCAGATGAGCTTCCAGGCCAAGAAGGAGTCCAAAGCTCAGCACTGCCCACCCAAAAGCATCACTGCACCAAAGTGCAGACCAATGTCAGGTGAGCCTGGGAGTTGTTTGGAGGCGAGGCAGAGAGCCAACTGATCTCCTTAAGATCACTGGGCCTGGATCAGCCCACGCCTGCTTAACTACAGAACAGCATTGGGCCCTGTTGTGTTGTCTTTGAGCTGGCTTCCAGCTAACCGGCAACAAGATGCTTCTCTTGCATTTTAAAAATTGGCCTTGGACACCCGGCTCCTTGGCAGTATCCTCCCTTTCCCCCTTGCCTAATAGATGACTATGAAAAAAAGGCCCTGCAAACTGCAGGGAGGAAGAGAAAAAGGAAACGGGCCAGAGAAGAGAGCCAAAAGGAGGAGGAAAAACAGGATGAGAAGGCAGACCAGCACATGAAGAGGTGGGGGAAATCTCAGAAAACAAGAAGAAAAGAGGTGAAGAGAAAAGGAAAAAGGAAAATTAACCAAAGTGCGCAGGAAAGAAAAGTCCAGTCCACAAGAGACCAGACTGGCTGCAGGCAGGCTCTCTATCTTATGGACAGAAGATGAGGCCATGGAAACCCCTAGCTTCTCTTTCACTCCAGAGTGGAGAGGTGATTTTTACTTCACTCCTGTAGAGGCATCCACAAGGAAAAACACATCAATACGGGGAAAGACACTGTAGACATTCTTTCTGTGAACCCACCAGGGACTCCAGTCTAGGGAAGTCATTTATACCCCACCTTTCTCCCAGAGTGACTGACATCATTCTCTTAATCTCGATTTTATCCTCAAACAACTCTATAAGGTAGGTCAGGCTACCAAGCTCACCCACCAAGCTTCCACGGCAGAGTGGGGATTCGAACCGCGGTATCCCAGACCCTACTCCGTGGCTCTAACCACTGCACTAGTGCTGAACAGCATGAAATCTACAATAAATTAAACAACAAGGATAAGGAAGAACACTGGAGATTTATTGCATCTTTGCAAAATTCCTCTTTATTTACAAATATTCAAGCAGAGCACTTGGGGAGCAAGAAGGCAGACTCCTAAGGCAAGCAACATAACTGCTAGCCATGCACAAGGTTCCCAAAGAGAGCAACTGCAGCACCAGGAGAGTTGCCACCTTCTCCCCCACTTTGTCTTTGCCTGAATTCTAACTAAAAACTTCCTTCCAGCTGCTTCTGTACCCCCACCCACAGATCCTCCTGCCAGGTCTCAAGCTCCCAAGGCTAGAATCAGTTTGGTGTAGTGGTTAAGTGTGCGGACTCTAATCTGGGAGAACTGGGTTTGATTCCCCACTCCTCCACTTGCACCTGCTGGATAACCTTGGACAAGCCATAGTTCTGACAAGAGCTGTCCTTGAAAAAGAGCAGTTTCTGTCAGAGCTCTCTCAGCCCCACCTACCTCACAGGGTGTCTGTTGTGGGGAGGGGAAGGGAAAGGAGTTTGTAAGCTGCTCTGAGATACCTTTGGATTGTGAAGGGTGGGGTATAAATCCAATCTCTCCTTCTCCTTCTCCTTCTTCTTCCCTTTCTTAAATCTCTTATAACCCATCAAGTTGGTCAGTCAAAATCACAAAAAAACACTAGCCAGGGCAGCCACAATAAAAACATCTGTTAACATAGGCTACCTAGTCCCAACAGTCACAGGCTACAACACTTGAGGTATTTACTTCTTATTTTAAATGTTTACATCCTGCCCCTTAGCCTGGTGGTTCTTGAGGCAGCTTACAATTAAAATTAAAACCCAGATCACCATTAAAAACATCAATAAATATAAAATTAATGTTATCCACAAAATCAAGCATCAGCATTTGGGAAAAGAATTCTAGAAAAACAGCAAAAATGACGAGATCTGGCAACTCACAAAAAGAACTCACAAACATACAAAAAAGGGTAAAGCATAAAGGGCAGCATTACAATAAAAACAGCATCGGGTGGGGGGAGGAATCAACAGACTATGTTCAAATAGGGGAGGAGTAGAAGGAGAAAGGGGGAGTCTAAATGCTTAGGCGAACGGCACAAGGGAGAGCATCCCAAAAACAGCATCCCACAACTGGGAAGACCCTGATACCGATTTTGACCTGGCATACTGCAGGTAATAAGAGAAAATTGAATAAGACTTCTGAAAATCATCTTAATTGACTGGAAGGTATGGACAAGAGGAAGCAGCCTTTCAGGTACACTTGGCTTTTATAAAAGCGATCATTATAATTTTGTATTTAAATGAGCCTGATTTTCAGCCATCAGCTGTTGGGGCTTTATATAATCCCCCAAACCCTATAGCTGCACAACATCCAAAAGCCACGCTGTCATCTGCGGGCACCTTCATTACACAATGCAGCGCTTGAATTAGCAACAAATTTCTCCAGGGCAATTATGGATTTTTAAAAATACCGTTTATACGGTTTTAGGCATAATACTGAAATATTGCTGCCTTTTTTGGAAACAGAATTCAACAGCCATAAAGCATGTTATATTTTATTTGTCTGTAGGCTGGGAACATCTGAGCCACACCTGGCATGATGGAGGTATTGCAAGGGGCATAATTAATTAACTACATTTTAATCCCACCTTGCTTTCAAGACGCCTAAACAGCATACAACCTTTACCCCTCGACCTTTTCTTCCCCATAACCACCTTGTGAGGTAGGAAGATTAGGCTGAAAAAGAATAACTGGCCCAGAGTCTCCCACTGAGCATCACGGTAAAGTGAGGATCTGAACCCAGGTCTTCTTCCCACTTCTGGCACTCTAACAACTACACCACACCACTTTTTATTTATTCATTTTTAAAAAATCTGTGCTGCCTTTTGACTCAACTCAAGGTCCCCACTGTGATGTACATTAAAACATGGCAAACATTAAAAGCAACATTTAAAATACAAATGTGTGTGTGTGTACTGAAAACAATTTAAACACAGAAACACGCAAACAGGAAGAAGGGCTAATAAGAAATAGTGAGGGCACGCCAAACAAAACAAAAAAGTCTTCACTCACTAACGGTAGACAACAACAGAGGCAGAGAGAGAGAGAGAGATGAATCTCCCCAGGGAGAGGGCTCCAAAGTTTTGGCACCACAATCGAGAAGGCCCTTTCTTGGGTTGCCACCAATGCTGCCTCTAAGCCGTGGAGTCTTTGTGAGCAACAATTCTAATTTGTCAGCTACTGGCATTAAAGTTGTGAGCGAGCAATTTGGCTACTGCATAAATTAGTTTGCTCTGGAAACATCCTTCCTGAGCTAAGACAAAAATCTGAGAGCCAGAGGCTGCAAAACTGTGAGCTAGCTCACACTGACACAGCTTAGAGGGAACATTGGTTGCCACCTATGTAGCAGTCAAACTCGGACTCTTATTTGCCATGCTTTGGGGACTTGGGGTCTGCAGAGGGAGGGAAATTCCTGAGGGAGGGGTATGGATGAGAGAGTGTGTGAATGGTTTTGTTTTAGTGGCGATGTAACTCTTCTTAGTGGAGCTGCGGTGGCTCAAGTGGTTAAGACCCTGAACTGCAGGCTGTGGAAGGTCGGTAGTTCAGCAGTTTGAGACCCGAGTGTGCCACATGACAGAGTGAGCTCCCGTCTCTAGTTCCAGCTCCTGCCAACCTAGCAGTTCAAAAGCAAGAAATTGCAAGTAGATAAATAGGTACCACTTCAGTGGGAAGGTAACAGCGTTCCATGCCCCTTGGTGTTTAGTCATGCCGGCAACATGACCACGGAAATGTCTTTGGACAGTGCTGACTCTTCGGCTTTGAAACGGAGATGAGCACCGCAACCCTAGAGTCGAATTCGACTGGCTTTCGAGCAAGGGGACCTTTACCCTAACTCTTCTTAAGATACCTCCCTACACAGAGATGACCTTGGAGATGACTGGAGAAAATAACAGTATATTCACAGGGGTGTACAGCGCGCAAAAGTTAGGTGGGACGATTGTGGGGTATGATTGGATGGGACCCAAAGGGAAGCCTGGTTTGAACTCTCTATAACTGGGGATTTTCCCGCCTGAATCTCAGTTCTGACACAGTACTGGTCTCAGCTTGGAACATCTTTATTCATCAATAAACAAATCACTGCCAGAGAGTGCTGTTGAGAGTAATTTTGTCCAAGAGTCTGACAATAGCCTCTGATGGTTGAGGGCCTCTGAAAATGACCTGAGTAGGTGGGTAGATTCCTATGGGAGTAGGCTGTCCTTAAGGTAAACTGGCCCCAAGCCATATAGGGCCTTAAAGTTCAATACCAGCACCAATGTTCCCTCTAACCTGTGGAGTCTGGTGAGCAAAAAATCTACTTTGTGAGCTCCTGGCATTAAAGTTGTGAGCCAGCCATTTGGCTACAACATAAACTAGTTTGCTCTGGAGCCATACTTCCTGAGCTAGGACAAAAATGTGTGAGCTGGAGGTTAAAAAACTGTGAGCTAGCTCACACTAACTCAGCTTAGAGGGAACACTGACCAGCACCCTGGTTCTTACACGTAATTTACACGTAATTTAATTCTCCTCAGTTCTGCTAGTAAGAGAGATTTATTGTTAGCTCCCTTACACATTAAATGAAACTAAGAAGATTTTACTTCCTCCACAGTGAAATTTTTCACTAAGGTCAATACCAACATTAACATATGATGAAAGAATGATACAGTCCGGAAGCAGAAGAGGGTTTATCAGACTCCCACTACAACTAGTTACGAAAGGACTACCCATGGCTTCAAGTTGTCAGCACTGCGGTTTCTGAAGTACAGATCTAATTAATATCATTATGGTTCTGCAAGAAGCCCATGCGCTCACAAGGATTTCATGGATGTATGTGTTTCTGACCTAGAAACCAAACTGTACAGCTTGGGGTACAACAACAGTCATGGAAGAAGGCAGGCTCTCCAGAGACCTGGAGAAGCGGCAGTCATTTGGGGCAGGAAAAAGAACAAAGTTTTTGTAGGCTTTGGTCTACTGTCCTGCGAGAGCTCGTGGCCCTCTGTCCATGGAATAGCCACTCAACATCTGGCCTGGTGGAGAGGTAAACCTAGTACACTATCCGAGGCTTCTTCAAGGGAAGAATGAGATAAAACTCTAATTAATAAGGTTACTTCTAAGAGTTCTAAAATTTGGGTGTAGCTGAGACTACGCAAGTCTGTCACCAAACAAAATATGACACACTTTGTTGTTGTTGATTTCCATTCCCAGAAAAGGCTGTAATAACTATTTATTTATTTATTTATTTATTTATTATATTTATACCCCGCCCATCCTGCGAACAGGCTCAGGGCGGCTAACAAGAGCGGTACAATGTACCTAATTGGCACAACCATAAAAATGTAAAACTACATAAAATACACACTCATTCATATTACATAAAAAATAACAGCTAGCAATAAAGTGCTCGCAGTGCTAAAAGATTAGATGGCGTGCTCTTCAGATCTAAATCCACGTTGTCCGTCCGGTCATCCTTCCTTGAGCCGATGCATCTGGGCCAGTCCTAGGTTCCAGAAGTTCAATGGAATTATTGATGGTAACAGTAGTGGCGGCTCCTATTTAAAGGCCTGGCGGAAGAGCTCCATCTTACAGGCCCTGCGGAACTGTAAAAGGTCCCGCAGGGTCAGCTAACTCTGGATAACCTCTAAATTGGGGGAGGGGGAGATTGTAAATTCAGTCCAAGCCAGCACTGGGAATTACAAATGGGATTTTAGCCCATTTCATATAAGCAGTGTCAAGCCACCGAGTATGCAGTAGACAGGTTGCCAGGCAATTCTGCCAGCATTCTAAATCATGTCTCATATTCTATGCTTGTTTCACATATCTGTAATACTAGCCCTAGTACACTGTTTGTTAGATGGCTCATCCTACTTATTGCATTGACTCATGTTGTGTAATCCATCTTGAGTCGCAGTGAGAAAGATGGACTACAAACATAGAAAAATAAAATAATAAATATGGTATTAAAATAATAAATATGGTATTAAAATAATAAATATGGTAAAAATATTTTTGTTGCATTCATACTTCAAGGTATAGACACAACATAATCTTCCACATATAACGAAAACCATAACATGAAGTTAACTATCAGACTCAAACAGGAAACCAGAAGAATGACAGAATATTTCCAGTGGCCATGCCTTCCTCGTGACTATTAAAACCAGAATAAATTATGAAAAGAAGCCTAAATCACAACTAATGCCACACTTCACAGATTTCAGTCTTGCTTTGCCCAAAATATTAAAATGTTTAGAGTGCAGAAGATATATGGTCGTGCATAAGAGGAGGAGGGGGTTACACAACATATAACCAGGCTAGGTCTTTGGGTATTCCTAGAAGAAACCAGCCATTTATACACCCCTGATCAACAGCCTTTGATTTCTTGCAGGAGGCTTTGGAGGGGAGGGAATGAAGAGCCTCCTTGAAGGAGGTTGGTCTCAGATTTTTACATATGCTATCCTTGTGTAGCAGGAAGTGCTTTGCCAGTTTGGTGTAGTGGTTAAGTGCACGGACTCTAATCTGGGAGAACCGGGTTAGATTCCCCACTCCTCCACTTGCACCTGGCTGGATGACCTTCGGCAAGCCGTAGCTCTGATAAGAGCTGTTCTTGAAAAAGAGCAGTTCCTGTCAAGAGCTCTCTCAGCCCCACCCACCTCACAGGGTGTCTGTTGTGGGGAGGGGAAGGGAAAGGAGTTTGTAAGCTGCTCTGAGACTCCCTTAGGTAGTGAAGGGCGGGGTATAAATCCAATCTCTTCTTCTTCTTCTTCTCCTTCCTCTTCTTCTTCTTGCTGCAGCAGCTCCCTTTCCCCGCGGGTAACACAAGAAAAAACCCAAGAGTGTGCATCATTCTTGGGCTTCTGGCAAGGCAGACTAGTGGGCCTCAGGTGGAATTCTCACCCTAATCCCATCCCCAGAGCTCAGCCACTACTTTTCACTTTACAAAACCAAGCAAAGAAATAGTACTATTTAAAATGTGTTTTATTTAAACATTTGTACTCTTTGGTCTCAACTGTGGTTTCTTCTACAGGAGGATTTATTCCACTCTGGAGTCCAAACAGGAGAGCTTTTTTGGGGGGAGGGTATCCGTACAACATTGTGCTCCAAACATCCCTTCCCCAGC
Organism: Gekko japonicus; assembly: GCF_001447785.1. Taxonomy (NCBI): domain Eukaryota; kingdom Metazoa; phylum Chordata; class Lepidosauria; order Squamata; family Gekkonidae; genus Gekko; species Gekko japonicus. Next base: position 133,822 of record NW_015172088.1, read on the forward strand.
CTCAGTACTCTCTTTCCCAAACCTGTCTTGCTATGACCTTTCCGAGAACACACCAAGTGTGTTATCTGCAATATCCAAAAGGAAAGGGTGCATTTTCACAAGTCCCTTCCACATTTGGCACCATTTTCCTCCATGTCACTGGAGGCTTTTTAAGGAATTAAAAAAAAAAAAACACCCTTGGTAACTGCTGTAGCAATGCCATAGCAAATTATTTATTTTTTTAAAAGCCTTCCAGGATGCAGCAGGGAAAAGCAGTGACCAAAAGAGGAAAGCGTGCAGAATATTTCAGTGTGGAAGCTCTGTTGCTACTGCAAATGCCTTTGTTTTGCTCTGGTAATGAGAACGACATGGAGAATCCTTGGCTTGTGGAAGCATTCCAAAAAAGGCTGTGTACCTAATCCTCCGATTCTGTCTTTTAAGACCAGAATTCTCACATTATGTACTAGGGGTCGCTTTCCTATTTCCGTAACAGCTTGATCACTTGATCCTGCTATCATTTTGCAACGAAGAGTGGAAGATAAAAAGGAAGCACTCACTGGGGCTCCATAGAGTTTCCAACCCTACAATTACAGAGAACAACTCATTCTGTAGGGCCACTGATAAATGGGCAGGGGGCACAGGCTGGCAATCTGCCTCCCCCAGACCTATTCAGACAGGCATGATGCTCAGAGAGGAAGTGGTACTTCTTCAAGAGAGGATTCTATTACCCTATGGAGATGGTGCTTCCAAGGAAAAGGAGCTGTGCCTGGATATGCCCACTGAATGTGTGCATCATGCTGCATCTACCTTACCATGACACAGCAAGTCAAAACGAAAGAGAAATATTGCAGGCATCTGCACCACTTGCCAGCTTGCCTATGAATTGCTACCCATCTCTCATGGCACTGTGTCCCCGGGACCTAGCTACCTAGACAATACTGAGCTGGCTCCTTTTCAGACCTGCAGCCAATCAAGGGCATAGAGTCCAGCAATGTCTGTTGAGTCAGGATGGGCTGTGGCTTAGTGGAAGAGCCTCTGCTTTCCATGCAGATCTCGCAGGTTTCAGTCCCCAGCATCTCCAGTTAAAAGTACCATGCACTAGAGGTAGAGCATCTGCTTCATGTGCAGAAGGTCTCAGGTTCAATACCTGGCCCCTAGCCATTGCTTGTCAGAGTAAACCAGGCTGATCTTGATGGACACAAAGATCTGGTTCAGAATAAGAAACTTCGTGTACTGTGACCAATGGATTGTGTCAAACCTTGCTATGCTATGCTTGCTGCGGTTGCCATAATGGTTGGGGGGAGGGCATTCCTGAGGGTGGGGGAAGTGTGTGCGGAAGTGAATGAGACCTTTACTTTTAGGAGATGTAACTTTTTCACAAGTCATCCCCCTTTTCCTCCCTGCTTGCTTTCCCAGGGGAAGGTGGTCTTGAGCACATTCATGTACCATCTCAGACTCTAGATTACCAGGACATATATGTCTCCTGGTTGGCATGGCAATTAGGCACAGTGTGGATGTGACGTATGCTTGGGGACTTGGTGGAACCTGCTTGAATTTCTTATAATAAGATTGTACCCACCAAAAGACTTTAGTTCTAACATGGTGACTTTTGGATCTTGCATATGCTCTAATAAACTTATCACTGCCAAAATGAGAGTTATTGAGTGTAACTGGACTGGGGTCTGACAGTGAGGGACCATGGCTCAGTGGTAGATCATCTGCTTGGCATGCCAAAGTTCCAGGTTCAGTCCTTGGCATCTCCAGATAAAAGGATCAGGTAGGAGGTGATGTCAAAGACCTTGGTCTGAGACCATGGAGAGCCACTGCCAGTCTGAATAGAGACAACTGACCTTGACGGACCGATGGTCTGGCTCGTATACGGCAGCTTCATGAGCCAATGACTGGTGTTTGGGAGGGGGGCTGCACCACATGCAGCCTCTAGGCTATAAGATGCACACCCCTGTGATCGGGGACAGAAACGGAAGGCCACTCAAGAAAGGTCTTCATGCAGCTCCTGCAGGACAGCCCAAAGATAGTCTTGGGGTGCGATCAGATGGGCCGTTTAGTCTGCGTTCGGCCTGCCTCAGAAATGGATTTTATCTGCGCGATCACACAGTCAACATCTGCCTCCTGTCCCCAGCCATCGCTTTCCGGCTCAAAACTGCTTTAACCCGAAGCATTTTGATACCGGGTCCCCAAGTGGGGTTTTCCTGATTCTCCGGTTCCAGCCGCGTTTTCCCCCTGTGTGATCACTCTTTGGGGGCCAGCCACTTTCGATTTAAACCCCCTCCCCACTCAAAAGCTGCCCGAGGCTTCCGCTTTTCGCCCGCCATTTTAAAAAAAGCGTTGGCAGTGGGCGCATAGGCGGAGGTTCGCCACAGGGTTATTGAAAACAATGTTTAAATGGTGCCTAGTTTTAGCCTTTAGACGAGTTCAGGATCTCACGGAGGCCATTTTCGGCAGTAAACGTTTAAAGGGAAGTGTTCCTTTAAAGTTTAAAGGGAAGCATTACAGCAGTCGGGTTAAAGTGAAAATCGCTGTTCTGCGCATGCGCGAAACTTTTAGTTCCACAGATGGCTGCCTGTGCGCCTGCCCAAACTAAGAGAGAGAGAAAAACAACAGCGTAGTGATCCAGAGCAAGGAGGTGAGTGTGATCGCGATTCTTCAGGTTAAAAAAGACCGCATCAAGGCCGGAGCAATTTAAACCGCTCCCAGCACGCCGTCTGACCACACCCTTGGATGTCTCAACTTGAACCAGCTGGCAGACTAATGCACTTCCTGAGGATGAGAAACAGCACTACCCGCAGATGAGTAGTGGGTGCTAAAAACGCTCCACCAGAGAGGCTACCCCCTCCCGCTATGGCTGCCAGACACTCCATCTCTTAAAGTTTTCTCTCTTCTTCAAAGGTAACCAGTGTCCATCACGTAGTGCTATATCTGGGCCTCTGAGCCAGCATTTATTTATTTACTGAGATTTCTACCCCACCCTCCCCCGCAAACGGGTTACAACAAATCAATAACCCAGGTCATGACGATTTCTACATAAAACCAGATTAAAACCTAGAAACTAGCTAATTAACAAACACGGTGAGCTAAAAATCCAGTAGAGTCAACAAAGTCCTGTGGGCTAACGGCCCGCATATCAGCAGGTGGGCTGAGCTGTTGCCGATTGTGCAAGTTGATACCTGTACAGCATAGGCGGGTGAAATCAGGGAAATCAATATAATCAAAACCCCGTCGCCTCAACCAAAGGCCTGGTGGAACAGCTCCGTTTTGCAGGCCCTGCAGAATCATCTAGGGCCCTGGTCTCACTTGGAAACATGTTCCACCAGGTCAGAGCCAGAGCTGAAAAACCTCTGGCCCTGGTCAAGGCTAAACAGATGTCTTTTGAGCTCAGGACTACCAGAAGATGTTGTTCTGAGGAGCATAAAGCTCTCCAGGGGACGTACTGGGAGAGACGGTCTCACAGGTATGTGGGTCCCTGACTGTACAGAAACTTAAAGGTTAACACCGTAACCTTGAACTTGATCCAGTACTCAACCGGAAGCCAATGCAGCTGGCGTAACACTGGCTGAATGTGCACCCACAAAGACGTCCCCAAGCGCAACAGTCCCAGACATCTAGTACAGTGATATGGTCTAGTAGTTAGAGTGTTGGACCCAGGTTTAAATCCCTATTCTGCCATGGAAGTTCTCTGGGTAACCTTGGACCAGTCACACACGCTCAGCCTAACCTACCTCACAGGGTTGTTGTGAGGAGAAAATGGTGGAGAGGAGAATGACATAAACTGCTTTGGGTCCCCGCTGGGGAGAAAGGTGGGGTAGAAACAAAGTCAATAAATAAATAATAAATAAGATCTACACAAGAGTGCCTGGGGCACAATGGCATCGAAGTCAAGTGGCGACCTACCTTCCAATCCGTGTCCACGGCAGACAGGAAAGTATCTGAATTCTCCTGGAAGAAGATAACACCACATTAAAGAAAACGGTTAGTTCTCAGTGGGCCCTAACGCCCCTCTGCTTCTAGCCCTGCGTGATCACGTCTACCTTTTTTTCTCTTTAACAAAATATCATTTCTGAAGGGATTTTTATCCCCCACCCTTTCTCCAAGGACCTCAGGGTGGTACAGATGCTCCCCTTTGAACAACCCTGTGAGGTAATTTAGGCTAGCAGATACTGGGATGGATCGAGATGAAATTTTCCACTAATGGGAGGTGTAATTTCCACCAATTTCCCCTTCGTGCGGCAGCCCTACAGTTCATCCTTCATGCTTTCCATGAGGGTCCTCTGCAAGAGCAACATTTTGGTGATATCAATGTGCTGCAGGTGGGGCGGAGGGAGAAAAGTTCTCTTCTGCAGACAGAAGCATTTTCCGTCAGTGGAAAATTTAGTCTGGAACCAGCCCAATGTCTATCCAAGGTCACCCTATGAGCTTTGCACAGAGATATGAACCTGCATCATGTATTGCTGTGCAATTCTGTGTTAGCACCTTTTAAAAAACAGAACATACAGCTGCTGAGGCTGCAACTGAAAAGGGGCTTTCCCTTTGCTGAAAATCAACACCTCTCCAGTTGTTTTTAACTCCTGCAAGGGAGAAAGTAGAAGTAATCATAGGTTTTCTCCAGCAAGGGGGGAAATGTCTCCCATTCCTCACCAGTTTTTTTCTTTAAACTGTAAGCCAAGTGGTTGCATTTTGGAAAGGAGAAAAGAAAGGTGTAGTTCTTCCTTAAGCACAACACGGAGAGAGAGGGGGAGGGGGGGAGGGAAGCGAAGAGCAAGAGACCATCAATGTACTTTTGTTAAGAATATTTCCCTTTGCAGAGTGCCATGCAAACCCAGCCTCTCTAAAGACCAAAGGCTTTCTCAGCTTCTACATTAACGGCCATGCCACTTTCAAAATTTTTTTTCTAAAAGACCATTAGGCACTCGTAAAACAATTTGGAAGGCTGAGTAAAGATGACTCTTTTTTTATATATAAGCCTGGTGCATTAAGAGTCAAGTTTTCTGGTAGATGCCTAGATGGGATAAATCGCCACCAGTGTTCCCTCTAACATAAGAACATAAGAGACGCCAAAGGCCCATCCAGTCCAACACTCTGTGTCACACAGTGGCCAGAAATACCAGTGCCATCAGGAGGTCCACCAGTGGGGCCAGGACATTTGAAGCCCTCCCACTGTTGACCCCCCCAAGCACCAAGAAGACAGAGCATCACTTGCCCCAGAGCCCCTATCTATACCTTGTGGCTAATAGCCACTGATAGACCTCTGCTCCATATACTTATCTAATTCCCTTTTGAAGCCGTCCATTCTTGTAGCCGCCACCACTTCCTGTGGCAGTGAATTCCATGTGTTAATCACTCTTTGGGTGAAGAGTTCTTCTTTTTATCCGTTCTAACCCGACCGCTCAGCAATTTCATGGAGTGCCCACGAGTTCTTGTATTGTGAGAAAGGGAGAAAAGTACCTCTTTCTCTACCTGCTCTATCCCATGCATAATCTTATAAACCTCAATCATGTCTCCCCTCAGTCGTCATTTCTTCAAGCTAAAGAGCCCTAAGCGCTTTAACCTTTCCTCATAGGGAAAGTGTTCCAACCCTTTTATCATTCGAGTTGCCCTTTTCTGCACTTTTTCCAAAGCTATAATATCCTTTTTAAGGTGTGGTAACCAGAACTGCACACAGTATTCCAAATGAGGTGGCACCATTGATTTATAGGGGCATTATGATATTGGCTGATCTGTTTTCAATACCCTTCCTAATAATCCCCAGCATAGCATTGGCCTTTTTTATTGCAGTCGCACACTGTCTCGACATTTTCAGTGAGT
>NW_015172088.1:139758-148097 GCF_001447785.1 Gekko japonicus
ACTGCTTACTCCCAACTCCAAATCATTCATGAACAAGTTAAAAAGCAGTGGACCAAGTACTGATCCCTGCGGTACCCCACTGCTTACCCCCCTCCACTGAGAAAATTGCCCATTTATACTCTCTGTTTTCTATTAATTAGGCAGTTTTTGATCCATAAAAGGACTTGTCCTTTTATCCCATGATTTTTGAGCTTACTTAGGAGCCTTTGATGAGGAACTTTATCAAAAGCTTTCTGGAAGTCAAGGTAAACAATATCTATTGGATCCCCCTTGTCCACATGTTTGTTCACCCCCTCAAAGAACACTAACAGGTTAGTGAGACAAGATCTTCCCTTACAGAAACCGTGCTGAGTCTGCCTCAATAGGTTTTGTTCATCTATGTGCCTACTAATTCTTTCCTTAATAATGGTTTCCACCAATTTACCCGGTATTGACGTCAGACTGACTGGCCTGTAATTTCCTGGATCTCCTCTGGAACCCTTTTTAAAGATGGGAGTGACATTAGCTACCTTCCAGTCCTCAGGAATGGAGGCAGATTTTAAGGAAAGATTACATATCTTTGTCAGGAGATCTACAAGTTCACATTTGAGTTCTTTCAGAACTCTCGGATGTATGCCATCTGGGCCTGGTGATTTATCAGTTTTTAAGTTGTCTATCAGTTTTAGGACCTCCTCTCTCATCACCCGTCACCTCAATCTGTCTCAGGTCTTTCAACACCCCTCCTGAAATCAGCGGTTCTGGAGTGTCAGCAAGCTGCCAAATGTTTTTTTCCCCCTACTTTCACTTTCATGAGCATTCCTTTCCTTGCGCTTAATTGCTTTGCCGCAGCAACACGAATCTTTCAAGGCCGCAGGAGGAGAGGTGCTGTAGCGGTTGCTTGGGCTATCCCTCAGATGAGTCATGGGAAATTTTAACTGTTATGCTTATTGGTACCGTTAGTTCCCAGGCCTATTGCCGCGCGAGGGAACTCCCGCAATTGTGTCCTGCTGATTTGAATGTACTATATCCTGACCTGCTCTTTGGTTCCAAGTTATTCCTAACAGTGTTCCTGTCAACGCACCTTTAGCTTCAATAAAAGTAAAACCTTTCTACAAGCGTGTACTTCGTTGTTGCTGGGGGGACCTGACATGGAGTGGGCAAGCACTTCTCATCTTCCACAGTGAAGACAGAGGCAAAAAATGCATTCAGCTTCTCAGCCATTTCTCTATCATCCTTCAGTACTCCTTTTACCCCTTGGTCATCCAAGGGCCCCACTGCCTCCCTGGCTGGTTTCCTGTTTCTAATGTATTTGAAGAAAGTTTTATTGTTGGTCTTTACATTTTTTGCTATATGCTCCACAGGGTGTCTGTTGTGGGGAGGGGAAGGGAAAGGAGCTTGTAAGCCGCTCTGAGACTCCAAGTGAAGAGCGGGGTATAAATCCAATCTCTTCCTCTCTTCTTTTTCTTCCATTACTTTGTTTGTTAACCATGCAGGCTTATTTCTATACCTATTTGTGCCTTTCCTAACCTGCGGAATATATATATTTTTTAGCTTCAAGGATCGTAGTTTTAAATAGTTTCCAAGCTTCCCCAATGGTTTTGACCCTTTCTACTTTTTCCTTCAGTTTCCTCCCCACATGTCCCCTCATATCAGAAAAATTACCCCTTTTAAAGTTAAAAGTGGTTGTGTGAGTCTTTTTGGCCAATTCCCTATTTGTACAAATGTTGAACTCAACAACATTATGATCACTGTTCCCAAGCAGTGCAATCACTTTTACATCTCTCACCAGGTCTTGAGTGTTACTTAGGACCAAATCAAGGATCGCCTCTCCCCTGGTAGGTTCCATGACCATCTGCTCCATAGCACAGTCATTTAGAGTGTCTAGAAACTCAATCTCTTTCTCCCGGCTAGAACACATATTGACCCAATCAATGTGTGGGTAGTTAAAATCACCTATTATTACACAGTGTTTTTGTCTAGTTGCTATCTTTAAGGCATTCATCATTTTATAATCCTCCTCTATCTTTTGATCTGGTGGGCGATAACAAACTCCCAGTGTTAAGTTTCCTTTTGGCCCCCCTATTTCAACCCACAGAACTTCAAGAAGCGAATCCAATTCTCTTAGCCTCTCGATCTTTCTGGACTTTATACCCTCTCTGACATACAGAGCCACCCCACCTCCAACCCTTCCCCCCCTATCCTTCCGATATAATATATAACCGGGAATCACCGTATCCCACTGATTTTCCTCATCCCACCAAGTTTCTGAAATACCCACAATGTCTATTTTTCCCTCTGACACCAAGCACTCCAACTCCCCGATTTTACCTCGGACACTTCGAGCATTTGTATAGAAACAGCTGTAATTTCCCATACTGGTTAAGCCTGCCACCTTCCTCTTGCAATCTCGAGACCTTGTCAGGCAGTCCATGTCACTAGCCATGGTCTCAGTGGACAATTTCAATCCACCTCCCTGTAGAAAAGCAACAGGTACCCCCTCATCTCTCTGAGATGAGCCAACCCGAACCAGAGACTTTTCATCTCCTGTCGGCTTTCCCCCAATATTCAGTTTAAAAACTGCTCTGCCACCTTTTTGATTTTAAGCGCCAGCAGCCTGGTTCCTTCTCGGGACAAGTGGAGACCGTCTCGCCTGTACAGCTCCCTCTTGTTCCAAAAAGCATCCCAGTGCCTAGCAAACTTGAACCCTTCCCCCCTACACCATCGTCTCATCCACGCATTGAGACTCCTGATCTGTGCCTGTCTCTCCGGCCCTGCGCGTGGAACAGGTAGCACTTCTGAGAAGGCTACCTTGGAGGTCCTGGCCTTGAGTTTCCTGCCCAGCAGCCTAAATTTCTCCTCCAGGACCTCACGACTGCATTTCCCCACATCGTTGGTGCCAACATGCACCACGACCACTGGCTCCTCCCCAGCACTATCTAAAACACGCGTAATGTCAGCTACCTTTGCACCAGGCAGGCAAGTCACCATACGGTCAGTACGCGGGTTCGCCACCCAGCTGTCTACCTGCCTAAGGATCGAATCACCCACTACCAAGAGCCCCCCTCCCACCCTGCCCAGGGATGGTTCCTTGGTGCAAAAGGATAACCGCTCACCAGCTGGGGAAGAGGTCCCTTCTGAGGGCACATTCCCCTTATCCTCAGCACGGTGCCCTGAGCTCACAAAGTAGAATTTTTGCTCACATGACTCCACAGCTTACAGGGAACATTGATCCCCACCAAGACTGGATTTATGTACTTGCCTATAAAAATGTTTATACTAATAGCGAATAGGAGCCAAAATAAGTTCCCTGAATTTGTCTCTAAATTCCTTATATATGCTTTCTGAGTCTTTTAAAAAATAAAATCTAGTTTATTGGGATCAGAGCTAAAAACTCTTTATAGCCTGGCTAACAGAACCTGTTCTCCCTTAAATCTGGGGATTGTTCCTAATGCACATCTTCCAGCAGTATACCTCCATCAACTCATAGCTCCAAATTTGCATAGAGCCATATCCTTGGCTAGATTTAATGTTCTTCCTTCAGGTATCTTATCTGGCCGATTCCAAAGGATTCCCTATCCCAGCAGGTGCTGTCCTTGTATAAAGGACTGTGTTGAAACTGTTGCCCATGTCCTCCTCCAGTGCCCTTTCTATCTGGCGTCCCATCGGGATCTTCTATATCCCATATTAGGCCAATTTTTAGAGACCCCTGATGATTTTAAGCTCCTTTTCTTCCTCGATAATCCAGATACAGAAATAACTGAAATAGTAGCAAAGTTTCTCTGCAGTGCCATGGTCCTACAGCCTGATAAGTGATATTATGAATTAGGCTTTATTATGATGTTACTCTGTGATGTTACTCTGCAATTTTAATTTTACTCTGCATGATTTTGTATTTAGATTATTGTATCTTTATTTATATGCCAATAAAAGGCTTTGGATTGGATTGGAATAGCAAATAGGGAGCTGAGTCTTTTTGTATCCTGATTCAGAAAGGGTCAAATGAAGCAGTGCTGTGACAAACACATTTTGGCTGAGGACTAAAATGGACATCTTTACCAGTGACACTGCATTGGTGGTGGAAAGTGCTGTCGAGTCACAACTGTGACCCTATGGCAACGCTGTAAGGTTCTCAAGACAAGAGACATTCAAAGGTGGTTTGCCACTGCCTGACTCCATGTCATGATCCAGGTACTCCCTGGAGGTCTCCCATCCAAATACTAGCCAGGGCCGACCCTGCTCAGCTTCCAAGAACTGACAAGATCAGAGTAACCTGGGCTATCCAGGTCAGGGAGACACTACATCACTCAAGCAAATTATCAGGAGTTCTCTGCTAATTGGACAACTGGTAAATGAGTTTCAGTGTAGACAAAGAGTAAAGTAATGCATGTTGTGGGGGGAATCTAATGTTATATATGCATGATCAGTATCAACTGGCAGCGACTGACCAGGAAAGGGATCTTGGAAAAATGTAAAATTCAGTTCTAGGGATTACTAAACAAAGGATTTATAACAAAACTGGCTTTATTGCAAAAGCCTTTGTAAGAGATCTATGGTATGGCTGAGTTCGAAAACCCATGTACAGTTCTGGTCACATCTCCAAAGAGAAATTGTAGATACTGGAAAAGATGTGGAAAAAGGCAACCAAAATGATCGAGGGACTGTAGTGTTTTAGAGAAAAGATAACAAAAGGAAGACACAGTAGAGGTTTATAAAAATTATGCATGGTCTGCAGGATGTGGAGAGACAGAATCCCCCCCCCCTTATTCCAAAATACCAGAACTTGGACGCACTCAGTGAAAACGGATGAGCAGTAGATTCAGGACACACAAAAGGAAACACTTCTGCACTGCAACAACTTGTCAAACTCATGGCCATGTGTGAAGTGATGGCCACTAGCTGTGAAGGTTTCTGTTGGAGTGACAAGATGCTTACATTTCAGTCATTATGGAGTTAACCAGGCCTCGGATCGGGACGGAGCACGCTGGTACATCGCTCCCGGAGAGAGGCACCGGGGGGCGGGGCGGTCACATGGCGAAGCCCCACACCCTTCTTCCGTCCGGCCTCTGCTTCCAGCCTCATTCTGTTCCAGAACGAGGAAGAAGCAGAAGAGTAAGTCGGCTTCCTCCACCCCCGTCTCTGCCTGGCCGAGGCTGCTCCTAGGCCTCCAGGCCAACCCAGACCTTCCCGGAGGTGCGCGAAGCAGCGCACCCCGGGAAAAATCTCTCCTCCCGTCTCTGCCTGGCCAAGGCTTTTCTCGGTGGCAGCTGCAACGCCCGCAGGGGGGGACGAAATGTTCTCCCGCCTCCCTAAGCCCCGGGGTGGTGGCCTTGAACTCATAGGGGCAAATTCCACCTCTTGCGCAAGAGGTCATTCTGGCTCTCCCAGCTGTCCTTAGGGGCTCTTTACAAAGTTATGGCCGCCTTTTTCAGGCTTTCAGCAGCAGCCGCAACCAGCACGGGGGGGGGGGGGGCTGCAAAACGCCCTGCAGAGCCGTTGCCCCCCCGCCCTCCCCTCCTTTTTCAGGCTCCGCGCTAGAACGCCGGGCCTGAAAAAGGCCAAATGTCAATTTCAGCCCCATTATATCCTATGGGCCATTGAACTCAATGGCGAAAACATAGGGTTTATTCTGGGGGCTGGAGGAGAGGGGGTTTGAGGGAGAGGCTCCAAGCTCACAGGGTAGCTGCTGAAGCCTCTCCCCAAGATACTAACCAAGTTTGAAGAACATTGGACCAGGGGGTCCAATTCTACGGGGCCCCAAACAGGTTGCCCCTATCCCCTCCATTGTTCTCTATGGTGGGAAAAAGTAACCTTTTCCCCACTATAGAGAACAATGGAGGGGATAGGGGCAACCTGTTTGAGGGCCCATAGAATTGGACCCCCTGGTCTAATGCTCTTGAAACATGGTTGGTATCTTGGGGAGAGGCTCCATCAGCTACCCTGCGAGTGTGGAGCCTTCCCCTCGACCTCACTGTTAAATACTGTAAAAAGAAATTGGAAGAATTCTTTGAAATTAATATGAATAAGGGTACAGATATTACAGTGGTCTGGGATGCAAGTAAAGCTTTTATCAGAGGTCATTTGGTACAATATAACTCTGAATTTAAGAGAAAGAAGAAAGAGAAAGTACAAAGTACAAAGATTTTGGATGAGATTAAAAAAGAAGTGCAGGGGGTTGGACTAGATGACCTGCAAGGTCCCTTCCAACCCTAACGTTCTATGATTCTATGAAGAGTTAAGGAAATTACTAAGGAATAAACTTGCTTCTCAACAAATTAAGATGCTACAACAACAATTATCTATATTAATGGTAAGAGAAATGGAGACAAAATTGAATTATATAAAACAAAAATTGAATTTGCAAATAAACTGGTGAAATGGTTGGCATATAAATTTCAAAAAAGAAAGAGAAAATAAAATGATATTGAAAATACAAGGAGGAGAGAATGTGTTAGCAGATACTGTGACCCTCCAGTACTATTCAGATTTATGTACGAGTCATGATACTTCATTGGAAAAAAATAGATGATTATATTATAAATCCCAAAATTTACCCAAGATCAGAGAACATCAGTGACAGATTATGAATGGACCTATTACAATAAAAGAAATCGTGGAAGCCATAAAAAAATTAAATCAGGTAAGGCCCCAGGACCAGATGTCCTTCCAGGTAATTATTATAAGTGTTTTGAGGATACATTTTTACAACCTTTATAAAATTTTATTTTACAAGAAGAGAGGATCCCATTAAATTGAAACATTACAGTAATTGTAACACCAAAAATGCCATCTACATAATTCAGTGTACCTGTGAGTATTTATTGGCTTTTCTGTATATTTGTAAGAATTTAGTGATTTAAAGGAATTAACCAGTAGACTAGCACTGTATAAGTGATTTTATTAAATGGACACAGAGATGTTATTTCTATTATTTGATATTTATGTATTTAGTAAATTGGTATATTAAAAAAGAGATTTGTTTCAGGGTTACTTAGTAATTGTTCTACAGTTATTGTTTTTTCCATTTTGAATGCTTTTAGATGCAGAGAAGGCTTTAGATAATCTGAACTGGACCTTCTTATTTAGAGTTTTGGAAGATACAGATTTTGGAGAAAATGGTATAAAATGGGTTAAGTCAATTTATACATTGCATTGTGTGACCAGCATTTAAGGGGCTCAGCTCTGAGAACTTGGTGAAGTACTCACTATCACCTCTGCTGAATCCTCCATCATGGCATGCCAGACCTCCCTGCTGCTCCTGCTGACCTCCCACCTCACCAACAACAACCAGTAGTGGGGCTTGTGCCTGGTCAGGCTCTGAGAGGCAGAGGTGCTGGTCTGCAACTGATTTCTTCTTCCCCTAGGTCCATTCATCCTGACAGTCATTGCTGATGTTGTGGACCATCTTTATGCCCTGACCCCTCAAGATGAGTTATGACAGCAAGGACAGTCATCCTCTAGACACTGAACATCATGGGGTCCCCAGAGCCAGCAGCTGTGGGTGAAACAATGCAGTGGGTGGAGTTGACATATTCGGAGGAGACTGGAGTAGGGGCAGCAAGGAGCATGGAGGGTGTCAGTGGGGGAGGTGGGTAGCTGCCTCAGGTCTTGGGTTGTGTTGCTGGTACAGCCTCCGTTAGATGCATGGGACTCATGCTGCTTTCTGGGACCCCAATAACAGGGCCCTTAACCAGTGCAGCCCATCCCTCCCACCCCATCTTCCGTGGGAGTGGTGATTGAGCAGGAGCAGCTAGAGAACTGCCACAAGTGGAGGGATGCTTTTTCCAGTGGTCACCAGTGTATGAAAAAACTGGCAGCAAATATCATATCATAAAAAGGTAGGAGAATTCTTTTAGCATATTTTGAAACAACTGGACATAATTCTATAGATATCTACTAGTTTGCACCACCATCCACAAATAAAGATGACATACCCATAAACATCTTCAACTGGGATTTATATATTAAACTGAGGTGAGCGTTTTAATACCCAACCTTCAGTGCAGGCATTCTTCCTATTGCATTGCCCGAGGCATATTAGCATTAAGGAGACAATCCCACCCTGGATCCACATGTTAGGCAGCATTCATCAACCCAATCTCTCTCCCTGGCCTGCATTTCAAGGTATTGTCAGACTCCTGAGTCAATTAGTTCTCAAAAGCAGTCATTCTAGAGAATAGAAAGTTAATATATATTTTTGCCAATAATAAATTTTATTGGTTTTTGTAAAAGGGGGGGAAATGGGGGGAAGGGTAAAAGAAGGTGAAAGGGGTACAAAAGAAAACATGGTGTTTACAGCAGTTTCTACGTATTCTGTTTTTGTTGTTCAGTCGCACAGTCGAGTCCGACTCTTCGCGACCCCA
>NW_015172088.1:148173-152226 GCF_001447785.1 Gekko japonicus
CCCCAGTAGGGACCCCAGTAGCTTATTTTTGTTATATTTATTATTAATTTACTTAATTCATTTATACCCTACTCTTCTCCTCAATGCGGGCCCAACGTAGCTTACATTATTCTCCTTCCCCCATTTTATTCTCACAGAAACCCTGTGAGATAGGTTAGGCTAAGAGAGTGTAACAGGCCCAAGGTCACCCAGCAAGCTTCTATGGCCTGAGAGGGGATTTGAACCTGGGTATTCCAGATTTTAAATTCTCCTGCGGTCTGACCAGTAATCTATTCAGAACTATCAGATCTGCTATGCTCTTCTAATCTTTCTGTTGTAACATCTAGCCTAGAAATGCTGCACAAAAGTTGATCCTACTTAAACTGTTACACAGACAAATCTATCCTTTGACTGTGGTGCCAGAAATAAAGAGGCAATATCAGTCAGCTATTTCATAGCTTCTACATATCTGGGTAACAAATGTTTGATTTGTTGCTACTGACATTGATATCGGGAAAGCAGATCTGCAGTTGTCTTAGGCCAGAGGCTCAGAGCTAGATTTTATTTAAAGAAGGCTTCTGACTTTTACTGCACAGTCCCTTGTCTCTTCCTCTGTCTCTCTATCTATCTGTGCACATTGATAACCCTGCTTTTCTTCCAAATGGGGACTCCTCCAGAAGGCTAACAGCATCATTCTACTCTCCTCCATTTTATATGGGGACTCCTCCAGAAGGTTTATGTCAGGGGGTGTGACCTTCTGACACACTTCCAGTGATGTCAGGGGGTGTGGCTTTATGACACACTTCCGATGATGTCAGGGGGTGTGGCCTTATGACACACTTCCAGTGATGTCAGGGGGTGTGGCATACGCTAATGAATTATGCTAATGAGCTCCTGCAGCTCTTTTTCTACAAAAAGACCCCTGGAACTGATAGTTAGTAAACAGGACATGACGTTATGTAACCCGTATCTACTTACAAGTAGCCCTTATGTGGCTGGGAAAACTTTGTAGGAGGTGTTTTGACCTGTAACCTTTCTATTGGTCAATTAGCATCTTGTTTGCAGAAATTGCTTTGATCGCGTATGCATGCATTCACAATCTTTATTGTTGAATGTCCTGTCTTTGTTGCTGACCGAGGAGAAGGAGAGTAGCCATTATCTCTTTTCTCTAGCAATGTGACTGTTAGCATGAGTTAGATGCTAGGACAGGGATGTCGAACTCATTTGTTAGGAGGGCTGGATCTGACATAAATGAGACCTTGTTGGGCCGGGCCGTGTGTGTCATAAAATGTAATGCCAGGTAATGGAGCTATAAACTTTATAAAGGACACAAACACAAAGATTTTTTTTACTTAAAATAAAAACATGCTTAAAACATTAGCTCTGTAAGCTGCAAACCTACTTTTGATTTATTGACATTCAGCACAGAAATCTCATGCTCAGAGTTCTGAGTCTAGGACCCAGGTTAAAACATGAAACAGCTGAGTGATTAAGAGAGTCTAGTGAAGCAAGCTATGATGCAGCAGCAGCAACAGCAGAACTGGAAGCAGATGGCCAGTTCCACCGCGGGCCTGATGGAAGTCCTCCGGGGGCCTGATCCAGCCTCCGGGCCACATGTTTGACAACCCTGTCCAAGGATGTATTGTTTATATTTCTTTTGTCCAAACATTTCCTACCCTCTTCTTATCTTTTTAGTAAAGTAACTTTTAAATCTAACACACGGAGTATGCCTCTTACTTTGCCCCAGCCTTATTTAAAGACAAAAATCCCAACAGTTTTAAAGGGGGGACAAGGGGACAAATTCATGGCAGTTAGCCATGATAGATGAATGGAACTTCCATGTTCAGAGGCAGTAGACTTTTGAAAGCCAGTCACTAGGAGAGGCAGCAGCAGGGGAATGCTGTGGCCTCTGTGCTCCCAGTTGTAGACCTTCAAGGGCATCGAGCTGGCCACTGTGGGAAAGGGGATAGCTTGCTAGACGGACCCACTGATTTAGCTCACTTTGTCCCTGGTGCACAAATACGTATTAAAAAAAGAAACTTGCCTGATCCACTTAACCAGAGGTGAAAGTGAGATAAAAGAAGTAGGTGCATGCCCAACGAGAAACAATGCCTTGCAGAAATCACTTTCCACTGGATAGGGAGCAAAAATCTGCCTCCAGCCTTAGCCCTCTGAACAGCATGAATTGGGAGGGGAAGAGGCAGTATGAAGGCTACTCTTCCATTTGGCCACATGATGTCCCTCTTGATACTCATCCCTCTTACAGAAGAAGCGGCACACACAGAAGCACACGGGGGAAGAAGAACAGCTGCTGCAGCCTCAAACCGACACCAGACCTCCAAACTAGAGGCCAAATGGCTGGTGGGTTGGGTTTCCTGAGACTGGATCTCCTGGTGCGCTTTCTGGATTCCAGAAACAGCTGTTGTGCCGGCCACATGACCACGGAAACGTCTTCAGACAGCACTGGCTCTTCAGCTTTGAAACGGAGATGAGCACCGCAACCCTAGAGTCAGACTCGACTGGCTTTCGAGCAAGGGAACCTTTATTTTTACTTTTTACTGTTGGGGGGGGGTCATTCTTTCCCAGGAAATTCTTTCCCCTGGTAGGTGAAAAAAGAAAGGCAGGTGTCCATCTTGTGCCAGAATGGCATACTCTATACCATTTCCTTGGCTGAAGATGCCCTGTCCATCCTACCTTTAACCAGGCATGAGAGTTTCCTAAACCTAAATAAATGACAAATTCATGGATAAACCCCTAGAAGATGATTCCCTCCCTCCCCCACCCCCCGCTAAAAGTGAGGTTAACATGAAGGGAGTCTTCAAAAAATCCCTTGCAGAGTTATCATATGCAAAATTGGTGGGTAATGCTATATCTAGAAAGCAAGTTTTGTCTCCAATATCTTCTTCCCATTAAACATTCGTGGACCAAAAATTCTTCCCAGGTAACCAGCTTTTCCCTTCACTCTGAAACAAGACCCAAACATCCATACCTCCATTCCTCGGCTAGCAAAATTTATTCTCTAAGTGCATGAAACTTCGCATATTTGTCTGACGTACCAAACAGAAGCACAAAGAGACAGGTCCTCCCTCAAAGGAGTGTGGGGTCTCAGTGGTGGGGTGGGGGAATCACCGAGGGGAGGGGGGCATGGGGGCAACTGCAGCTCCCACTTTTGGGCCTGGTTTCAGCTGCAGACAAAGCCTAAGGAGTGACACCAAAGGCCTGACAGGAGAGGTGTGGTTTGGAGGTGAGGGTGGAGGGAGAGGCTGCCACACATCCCTCCTCTGTGAGGGAGTTCCAGGCCTCAAAGGCCTTTTGGCCAAGCAAGGAAGCTACAACAAAAGCAGCAACAACAGAAGCAGCAGTCACTGGATTGTAGCTTCCCCTCCACCCTTCCAGGCTAAGGAATCCTCCTCCACCAGTCTTTCAGAGCCTCTTCCTTCAGAGGAAGGATCCCGGAAGTCTTTAAGGACAGAGGAAGGTGCCAAGCTTGGTGCAGAGGAAGAAGAAGGAGTTGGTTTTATACCCCACCCTTCAGTATCCAAAGGAGTCTCAGAGCAGCTTATAGTTGTCTTCCCTTCCTCTCCCCACAACAGACACCCTGTGAGGCAGGTTGGGCTGAGAGAGTTCTAAGACAACTGTGACGGGCCCAAGGTCACCCAGCTGGCTTCATGTGGAGGAGTGGGGAATCAAACCTGGCTCTCCAGATTAGAGTCTGCCACGCTTAACCACTACACCAATCGGAAGACAGGCACAGCAGGCAAAGGCCTCGGGGGCAGCTTTCTGGGAGAGGGAAGCTGGCTTTAGCATCGTGGCCTACTTTAGCTAGAAGATCTACCACAGACGTCCATGGCCCCTTGAAGATTACCTCATGTTTTGTAGCAGCAGAAGCTTTTTGCGAGCCACAGCCTACTGCCTCAGAGGCATGAGAAGTCTCACTCGGTGGGCCCTTCCATATTCACACATACAAAGCTAAATAACACAAGGAGGTGATGGGAAGGGAGCTCTGGCAAAAGCAGGCCCAGCCTGCCAAGGGAACATGTTGTGGGACTTGTGGGTACTGGTATAGTGATGCCA
>NW_015172088.1:152261-164485 GCF_001447785.1 Gekko japonicus
CCCTTCCTGCCTCTAGTGAAGTTATCCAACAAAATGGGCTGTGGCTCACAGGCGGCTTCTTCCCATTGATTCTCAGACAACATCCTCGGCCACCTCTCATTGACAGAGGACACCAGGAGAGTATGTCTCAGGCGCAGGGCTGCATCTTCTTCAGCAAAAATGTGCTGCAAAGGACTGGCTTCCACTTCCCCGCTGATTCTCAGCCCATCCTCTGCCAGGACCCTTTGCCACCCACTCTGGGGCTCTTCAGCCTCTCTGGCTGATTTCTTGCTTCAGGGGAATTTAAACCACTTCCTTGTTCTAGTTTCTACACCTTTGGCAATTCATTCTTCAAACTCCTCCTTTGCTTGCCTTATTGTTCACATCTGGGGGGGGGGCAGTGACCTGTAATTCAGTTGGGCATGATGTCCAGTTTGACAAGACATCTCCTTGCATTCCCCACCATCCTTGACTCAAGAGCACAACCTTGTTAGCATCTGTTGCATAGACAGAAGTTCCGGAACACTTTGGAATACATGGCATGTTATTTTATCTGGCCCTCCGTTACAGAGATTTTGAAGAACATCCACATTTGGGGGGGGGGGAGATCTGACAAAACCTTCTTCTCCCTTTTGACTCCTCTTCTTCTTCTTTCACATGCTTGTGTTTATTTTTAAGAGCTATTTTGTTTTGAAATTAAATACCACTATATTGGACTTTCTGGGCATTTTCCCACTCGCAGGTCTTTTGACTTTGAACACTGTTCCCGGTTTTTATTTATACCCTACTGGGCTCCCTGATGGGGACCTAAAGCAGCTTATAACAATCTCCTCCTCTCTTTTTTATCCTCACAACAGCCCTGTAAGGCAGGTCAGGGTGAGAGTGTGTGACTGGCCCAAGGTTACCCAGCCAGCTTCCGTGGCAGAGTGGGGCTTCGAACCTGGGCCTTCAAGACCCTAGTCTAATAACACCCTAACCACTATGCTACACTAGTCCCAAAGGGATCTGAGAAGGGTTTTCTGGCGCCAGATCCTGGACAGAGCCCGGCGTTGCTTCTCTTCTTGTCCCACATGCCTCTCAGATACCAACTGGTTTACAGCCACATCTTTGACCAAGCTGCCCACGGAAAGGGCCCACCTCCCCAGATCCGAGAGGATGTGGACCCTCCACGATAAATGAAAAGGACTCACCAGCTCAGCATCCTGCCCCCGTAGCAGCGGCTTCTCTTCCGTGAATCGCATCTCATGCATCCCAGCCATGGTCACTTCCTGCAGCAGAAGTCCTGCACCGGAAAGGGAAACAGGGAGAGATGCATCAGCACAGCCCTGCAGTGAATGAACAGCTTAGCAGGGAGAAACAGGTCGCCCTCAGGAGATACCAAAGACTTGTACACTCAGGAAGCATCGAGAGGGATTTATTTCTTTAGAGAATATCTAACCCCACAGGTAAAAGCCTAAAGTGACTAGGGTAGGTGCCAGGCGAGCCTCAAGAGAAAGGGCCTTCCACAGGTGAGGTGCCACAACTGAAAAAGCCCTGTCTCCGGTTGCTACCTGCCTCACCTCCACAGGCCAGGGCACAGAGAGATGGGCTTGTGTGGAAGAGCTTAGAGCAGGGGTGGCCAAAAGTGCTTAACATAAGAGCGACATAGAATAAACGTCAGGTGTTTGAGAGCCACATGACGTGAATATTACAGACATGTTTTTATTGAAAAATATGCAAATGTGCTTTTTATTAGCATTAAATGAGACTGCCAAAAATAAAAACAAAAGAGATAAAAATACATATTGATGATGATGATATTTATTTGTAGGCTTGGGGGGGGGGGCTTTGAGAATGCATTTAAAGCTAAAGCCGCCTTCTTTCTCTGTCCGTCCCTGCCTCAAGCCTACCCAGGAAGGGGAACACTGGCTGGGGAAGGGAACAAGAGGTGTGAAAGAGCCGCATGTGGCTCCCGAGCCACAGTTTGGCCACCCCTGGCTTAGAGGGTCAGTATGGGAGGAGGAAGCAACTCTTTAATTACCTGCCTCCGAGCCATTGATAGGGAAGAACCACTATTCTGAATTATGCCTAGAAGCAGATGGGCATCCAGGGCAGATATTTTGGCATAGGATACTTGTTTTTACAAAGAGTAACTGAAACCTGGTATTTCTAGACCACTTCAGAAAGATTCCCCATGCATATTCACACAACAGAGGAAGCAATCTGGATCAAATGGGAAAGAAACCTGAAACTCTTAGAACTAGGGTTAGGCACAAAGTGAGGAGGACTCCGCTTACACGTGGTTTCAAAAGGCTGCCCAGGGCTGAGGCTCCCAGGAAGCAGAGAAACGTGTCTCCTCAGATGGGGCTGCTCCATGAGTCTCCTCCCCTCACTTCACACAGTGTCCTCCCCCCTCACACTGGTCAGAAATGGGAGGACTGTGGAAATGCAGGAACTTGGAGCCAGTTTGGTGTCGTGGTTCAGTGCGCGGATTCCAATCTGGGAGAACCGGGATTGATTCCCCCACTCCTCCACTTGCAGCCCCTGGATGACCTTGGGCAAGCCATAGTTCTGGCACAGCTGTTCTTGAAAAAGAGCAGTTTCGGTCAGAGCTCTCTCAGCCCCACCTACCTCACAGGGTGTCTGTTGTGGGGAGGGGAAGGGAAAGGAGATTGTAAGCTGCTCTGAGACACCTTTGGGTAGTGAAGGGCGGGGTATAAATCCAATCTCTTCTCTTCTCTTCTTCTTCGTATGGTCAGCAGAAAGAGAAGGAGAGGGACAGTGGAAGGGGAAGGGCTCTGCAGGGGAGCCAGACCAAAGATCGACCCCTGAGGGCAAAGGGAAAGAAAGGACTCTCAGAGAGAAGCTATTCCGAAGCCTTGGAATACCCAAAAAAGAAACCCCAAACCCTTGTGTGCGCATGTGTGCGGATGCACACACACAATTTATTTACTTACCTACTTATTTAATCTGTGCTCTGCCTTTCTCCCCAATGGGGACTCAAGGTGGCCTACATCATTCCCCTTGCCTCCATTTTATCCTCACAACAACCCTGTGAGGTAGGTTAGGCAGAGAGTGTGTGACTGGCCCATTGTCACCCGGCCAAGCTTCCATGGCACGAGTGGGGATTCGGAGCCAGGCCCAGATACTTGTGTGACAATCTTTGCCAAGACACCACACCAGCTCCCAATTATTACTTCACTTATCGGATGCTATTCTATGGATTGCATGGCTTTACATTGTGTAATTCACCTCAAGTCTTATGAGAAAGTCCGACTATAAATAAACATCAAACAATCATTCAACCAACCTCCCATGGGACGCAAACCCTCACCAAAGTTCCCTGGCCTCAGCCCCACTGAAATGAACTGGGAAGAGACACACGAGGCCTGGTGCTGAAGCTGCCATTCTGTTCAGCAGGGTGGTGATCCCAGTGGACAGACCAAGGCCTTTCTGGTTCCCACACAGAGTCATTGTCCATTTCCTGAATACATTCTGCTTTCTGCACACCCTTCCTCTGAAAAGGTTGCAAGGATGCAGCCGCGGTTCTCCCCACCTCTGTTTCATCCTCACAACAACCCCGGGAGGTAGGCAATGAGGGGAGAGAATGGCTAGCATGAGGTCACCCTGCAAACTTCATGATGAGTTTGGGACTGAAGCTTGGGACTCCCTCAAGCGTAGTCCAATACTTAAGCCACAACAGCACACTGTGTCTCTTGAGTACTGTCAAGCTGGCAGTATGTGTGGGCTTGGGGGGGGCATCAAAGCAAGATGCTCCCTCCACCAGCATGCAAGTACCGAGGGCCACTTGACAATGGCTCCCATCACAAGGCCACCTCCGCGGATGCTTGGTTTGTATTGTGGGAAAAGGAAAACAGTGAGCTCACCAGTTGGGGGTTCTGCAATTCTACACTAATTCCTCCCTGGGGCTCTAGTAACAGTTAGGAGTGTGGAGTCTAATCTGGGAGAATCGGGTTTGATTCCCCACTCCTCCACATGCAGCTGCTGGGGTGACCTTGGGTCAGTTACAAGTTCTTTCACAGCTGTTCTCTCACCAGCAGTTCTCAAAAGAGCTCTCTCAGCCCCACCCACCTCACAGTGTGTCTGTTGTGGGGAGGGGAAGGGAAAGGAGATTGTAAGCCGCTCTGAGACTACTTCAGGTAGTGAAGGGCGGGGTACAAATCCAATCTCTTCTCTTCTTCTTCTTCATCCTCACCCGAAAAAGCAGAGGATGCCTCAGAGAAAGAGGGGATCCTGAAAGATCTTGGGAGGAAGACGGAAGTACAGCTCAGCTCAACCATGTGCTTCCTTGGTGCTGTTTCAGAATCCAGGGGGAAGTGAAGGGTGGGGTATAAATCCAATCTCTTCTTCTACTACTTCTACCTTTCTTCACACGGGGAACTTTTTTAAACAATAGAAGAACTTTTAATTATGTGTCACCTAACACAGCCTGGGCACAAGTTTACCTTTCTGTCTGCTGTTTATGAGAGAGGCATTTCAGGCTGCCCTCAGTGACCTCAACACTTGCTTGTCAAATGGAAACTAAAACCAGCAGAAACGGAGGGCAGGGCATTGTTTGGGTTGGAATGGCATCATCCTGAGCTGTGGTCCAGCCTGACCCCTGCCACTCCTCAGAGAGCTCGGAAAAAGCTTTCAAAAGGATCTCCCCACAACCATGCCACAAATGGAGGTGTCATTAGCACCGACAATTTTGACAAAAGGCTCCTGCAAACGACCCTTAAGCGCAAAAGGGGGAAGGGTTTAGTTCGCCTTCCGCTCTGGGCTCTGTATTCTGTTCCCGTGGCTCTCCCAGGAGAGCTTGAAGGTGTCTCTGCTAATGAAGGACAACGGGTAACAACACACTGTCCGTGCCACCGGAGCCAGATGCAAAAGTTGCCAGCCACAGACAGACAGTCACATGATCTAGCCTGCCATCTGGATGTAATTTCTTTTTCCCCTGTACCAGTTTTCAGAAGACTGGGGGAGAAAACAGCCTCTCCTTCAAAAGGGTTTCGAATTCCAGGCAGAAAGAAGAGAGCTTTTTGCTGCCTCTCTGCAGTCGGACTGGGAAGAAGTCCAATTGCGAAGGAAGGAAGGAAGGAAGGAAGGAAGGAAGGAAGGAAGGAAGGAAGGAAGGAAGGAAGGAAGGAGGTCTTGCTTGAGAAGACAGCAACACGCAGGGATTTCCGGCACTGCCATTGGAAGAGACACTCAGCCTGGAGGCTTCTGGTTTTTCAAAAAAGAAAAGCCAGGAGAAAAATAAATGCTCCATTCAACCCCTGATGGCTACCTTCAAGCTCCTGTGCCCAAAATACAGAAGGATTCATCAGGCAAAAATCACAGAAAAACCAAAGCCGAGCCTGAGGACTTCTGGCATCAGCCACACAACTGACACCATCGAGCATGAGACCTTTTGCACTGAGACAATGCTGGCACCACTTGCCAAGCTGAGACAGCATCATTACCCAGTGACTCTGGTGCCAAGCAACCACCAGCCTACAAGGGTGCACAGACAGGTGTGTTGGCTGATAACAGAGGACTGGCTTTCAAGGCCGGGATGTGTGTGTGTGGCTGGCCCAGAGCTTCCTGGCAGCCAGCTGCTTCACTGCGCCCCAGAGTGCTGCACCTCCTTCCATGGGCCCCCGTGTGTTGCAGCACTAAGGGGAAACAAAATGCATCAAGCCAGTGGCAGGCATGCTCAGCTTTGCTGCAATGGAAAGCCTCAGCCAAGTAACTCTTTACATCTCAAAACAGAGAGACGGAGAATTTCTCCTGACCATCGGAAAGCAGGCTGAGAGACAAAGCCACTGAGAGAATCAGCCCCTCATTAGGAACTGGCAGTTTTAACAGCTGTCGCTCACAGCCTGCAAGAGCTGTGCTTGATGACTATGAATGCAGATATTCCTCTGGGTCTCTGGTTTCAGCACGCCCCAAACCCCAACATTTCCTATTTTCAAAAATCTAGACTGTAGTCCTCAAGAATTTCCCATTGTCTGTCATATCTCAGAAGCTTTGTGGGACAGCAGGGAAGGATTTCTAGTCATCAAAACCCTGCACACCCCTCCTATGGCTAGCAAAAAAGAGCTAGTATGAGACTATCAGACTCCCTGGAGGTGGAGGATTCAGGCCCATCTTGAAATGCCTTTGTATCCTTGGTTCATGGGCCTGACTTACAGGGCTTGTGGGTGAAGCTTCAGGGCACCAGGCACAACCCCATAGATTTCTGGGGCGGCCGATGAAGAAGAGTGCCAAAACAGGTTTCCTATCACAGAGGGCAACACTCAAACTGTGGACATCTACAAGATATTCTGGGACCATTTCTCAAAAGTCACATGATACAGCTGTGTGGGAAACCAAGATGCCTTCGCCTTGTCTTCATCAGGCTCATGTCACAACTGATGCCCCAAGGGGGTCTCAGTTCAGTGGGGGTCACCACTTTATTGGAATTCTTAATTCAAGGTCAATGGTTGTATTGCAAACACACGAGCCACACTTAGTAAAAGAAAAATATCTTTACTATAAAAACAAAATAAAACATGGGTATGGTACTTTGGATAAAAGAAATAAAATAAAAGGTTACATGCTTGCAGTTACTCTCAGTAATCTATATCTCTAATTCCAACAGAGGGCGTGTTGTGCGGGTACTTATTTCCACTAACACGAAGCTCACTCTGCCCCACAGCTTTTCCTACATAGTCAGTATACTTCCTGTGTCTGCAGAAAAATCCAAGAAGTAAAAAAATCCCTCCAGGGACAGCTGAATCCCCCCCAATACCTTTTGAAATGGCCTCTGCAGGGATCTAACTCCAGGCATCAACGGTGAGAGAGAGATTAGAACGTTCAAGGGGGGGAGTCTTCTAACTGGCTCTGTGAGTCAAAGGGTGGGGGAAGGGCCCTTTCCAGGCCTCGCCTGGCCTTTCAAGGAGGGAGGGAGGAAGGGAGCCATGGGGCCAGGCCTCACAAGGGTTCCCAGTGCCAGGCTGGGGGATTTCTTGAGATTTTGTGGAGGGCTGGGTTTGGGAAGGGAGAGGCCTCAGCTGGGTATAATGCCACAGAGTCCACCCTCAAAAGCAGCCATTTTCTGCAGGGAGACAGACCTCTGCTATCTAGAATCCAGTTGTAATTCTGGGGGGTCCCCAAGTCCCATTTGGAGGTTGGCAACTCTAGGCCTGGCAGTTGTCTAGGGTTGCCAGGTCCCCCCTGATCTGCATGACTCACCTAGCCTCGGCTGCTTGCTACCGTTCATCAGCAGCCACCCTATGAAAGCCAGTGAGGTGCAGCAGTTAGAGCTTCAAAGTAGGGTCTGCAAGACCCAGGTTCAGATCCCCATCTTGCAGTGGAAGCTGGCTGCGTGATTTTGGACCAGTCACATATTTCAGCCTAACCAACCTCACAGGGTTGTTGTGCAGATAAAAAGAAGGAGGGAATAATGAAAGGTGCTTTGGTCCCCACTGTGGAAAAACACTGTAATTTTCCTAGGTAGAGGCTGGGGGTGGACATGAAAAGCAGAAGACAGAGGCAGATAAAGGTAAACTGGCTGTTAAATAAATAAAGAAATAGGGTTGCCAACTCCAGGTTGGGAAATTCCTGGACATTTGAGGGGTGGAGCAGAGAAAGAGAGAGAGTGATGAAGTGGGGAGGCAGAAAAACAATGAGAAAGATGACAGGTCAGAAAGATAGAGGAAGTCACATGCATGGAGGAGAAATAGAGAGCAAGAAAAGGGGGTCAGAGGGGAGAAATAGTGTGAGAGAGGTAGGGGGTGAGGAGAGGAAGCAAAGGTGTGATGAATGAGATAACCATCCCGCAAGTTTCTTGCGGGCCTCCACTTGTATATGCTAACAGCTACATCTTTCTATCTCTCTTGGCTTCTAGAAGAGAACTACCGCTTTGGTTCACACAAAGGGCCATAAACTTGTGAATACATTAATGCTAGATCAAAACATTTCTACAAACAAGATGTTAGTTGACCAATACAAAGGTTACAGGTCACTTCATTAGGATAAACAACTCTCACAAACTTTCCCGCCCTTGAATTCAGTATGTAACATCCTGTTTCCTAGCAAACTAACTCTGTAATGACTGAAGTGTAAGCAACTTGCCATTCCAACAGACACCAAGATGCCTTGGCCTTGTCTTCACCAGGCTCAAGTCACAACTGATGCCCCAAGGGGGTCTCAGTTCAGTGGGTGTCTGCGTTCCTCAACTCACTCTGAAGGCGCTCTAGGCCACAGTGCAGAGACCCACATGGCTAATGCTGGGCTGCGGCAACACTACAAAAACAAGCTTGTATTCCTCTTGGAGAAAGCATCAGCCATTCAGCTTAGCAGGCTGATGGGAGAATTTCAGAGTGTTGACATTTACCAATTATTATTTTCTTACACACATTGTGCTCTACAAGGATAATCAAAGAAGAAGGAAGGTCATGTCCTCGCACAAAGGAGCATGAAGTCTGACCATGGAAAAGGAGAAGAAAGACAGAGGGATGGATCTGAGCAGATGCTGGAACAACTCCCAAAGCTTTAGTAAGGTTGGGGACAGAACGGGAAGATTTAAGCAGCACCTTGACAGAAAAGGTGGGACTGAAAGGACAGAAAGGTGCAGAAAGGCTCCTGATGGAGGATGGAAGCAGCAGGTGAGGCTGGGAATAGTTCATTCCAAGGTGGAGGTGGGAACTGAGCTGGAACAGCAAAGTTCCCAGACAAGGAAGTGTCAGGGCATAAGGGCAGAAAGAGAAGGCAGAGGAGACCACAGAAGATTTTTGTGTTGAACAGGAGAAGCCGGGACAGGGATTGGGGAGGGCAAATGCAAAATGTCCCAGCACTCAGACATAAAGTCAATGCCCCAGCCCAGCTGCAGATCAGCTCATGAGTAAATACGACAACCCCCAACTTGTCAACTGAAATTGATCTGCTGGAATGAATTGATTTGTTAGCGCCACATCTATAATTACTTTCCGGAAACCGTAACATGTGCAAGAAAATGTCTGGAAAGGACTTTGTTGTATTGACAGGAAGTTTCCAGCCAGTCCTGGTGAATGTCAGCATTTACCAGTACCGATTGGGAAGTGTCCATCATTATAGCAAAGTCCTTTCCAGACATTCACTGTTAACATAATGCCAACATTTACCAGCCGATTAGGATGACAATGAATTCTTATCCTTTACTGACAAAACTTGGTCATTAATAAGACTCACTCAAGAAACGTACAAAATGACTGAGCTACATGGATGTCCAGGACATTCATAATCAGACCTCCACCAATTTCATTTCCCCCCAACAAGTAATGGGAATAAGGAGGAACTTTGTTGTGTTACTGAAGACCACCCCTGACTTTTGCGGTTAGTGTCAGAAAGTCATGACATTTCCTGCTGATCTCCACATGCTGGTAGATGTGTGCACTCCCTCAGCCTCATCCTTCTTCAGCTTCTTATTCCATCCCAGCAAATCCCTGATAAAGTCTCTCCTAAAAGGCTCCGTCTATTTTGTCTTCCTGCTTGCCCCCTACACTTCTTATCCCTTCCAAATTCCTCCACATCCCAGCTCAAAACTCTCCTCTCCCGGGAAGAACCAAGCCCCTTGGTTCACGGGTCACATTCTCTCGGCCAGCTAAGGCCAACCTGCTGGCTTGCTGGTCCTGTTTATGTGATTTGGGAGGGTTATCAGTTGTAGTTGGCCACAGGCCTCTTTTGCCTTTGCAAGGAGAAGCTGCACCTACCAGCATTCTCTTCTCTGTGCAATTATTCAAAGCAGAGGAGCCTGTTCTGTACAGACTCTGGGCTCTCCTCCACTTGTTGGGAAGTCTAGCAATGTTTTAAGTTTCCTCTCAGATGGGAATGCTGCTATAGTGTTCCTGTCAAGTGTTAAGAAAGGACTGAACGGCAGGATATTTTTAAAGCCACACTCAGCATTTGGTGATGGCAAGCTGCTGGCTGCTGTGGATGCTGCAAAGCCTTGAGTTACACTGGGAGAGGCAAGGCAGCAAAGGGGGGATGCAAGCAGTTGCAAAAACCCCTCTAGTATACAGGCTGAAAATGCCAAGCAATCACAAGAACAAATGGCAGGGCAGAGCTGAGCAGACAAACTGCATGTGTATATAAACACAAAACAACTCCAGGTAAAGAACAAGCTTAAGGGCAGATAGCCCATTTATCACAATCTGCATGCCTTCTGTCTGCATATAATGCTCAGTGCCACACACCCAGAGATCTGTGTTCCAAGTGCATGGTCCTACGGGGTCATTCTTTCCTTCCATCTAATTAAAACTTGGAGCTCACCAGGCTGAAGTACACTCCAGCTAAAACATGCATTCTTGCAGACACCGTCAAGTGTCAGAGTACATGCCTTGCACACAAAAGGTCCCAAGTTCAGTTTCTGACGCCACCAATCAAAGGATCTCCCGTTACTGGGGCAGATGAAGAACAACAGTGGAGAGCCTCTTTCAGTCAGAGCAAACCATGGCAGGCCTTGAGGGACCCTCTAAAAAGTAGCTTCCTATGTACCATGTACACAGAGATCAGATGTCAATGCTTTACAATGCATATGCAAAATTACCTTAAAATGAAGGAAATCTGAGTGGGCAGCAGCAAATGTGATCTGGGGGTTGCAGAGAAAAACCCATTCAGTCTACCTCTGGATGTATTACCCCAGAGTGGAAACATCTTTGAATTCTCCAAGATGCCTTCTTCGTGAACCTCAGCCCAGATTCCCAGAGCTGCCACCTCTGTCACAGAGTGGGCAACTGAATGCTAAATCTGGGAGCTGAAGGCTCAGCGCACCTGGGTGCCTCCAGTTAGGCCAACAAACCACTGCCTGCCTGCACAGCCAGGACCTACTGAGTAACCCCTCAGTCTTTCATACATCTCTGTGTGGCTGATGCCTGTCCCTTGCGGTTTGCTTTCAACCAATTCAGACATCACTTTTTTCCTTTGCGAGGGCTCTGGAACAAATCTCATAAAGGAAGAGAAAGAGGACATAATGCCACAAGAAAACAAGAGCAAGCGGTTCCGCAGGAATTATTCCTATGGAGAAATGTAATGCTGACACTGAATGCACAAAGCTGACTTCTACTGAGTCAGACCCTTGGTCCAGTACTGTCTCCTCCGACTCGCAGCAGCTCTCCAGCCAGCCTGGTGTAGTAGTGGTTAAGAGCAGCGGACTCTAATCTGGAGAACCGGGTTTGATTCCCCACTCCTTCACATGCAGCCAGCTGGGTGGCCTTGGGTAAGTCATAGTTCTCTCAGACTTCTCTCAGCCCCACCTACCTCACAGGATGTCAGTTGTGGGGAGAGGAAGGGAAGGCGCTCCAAAACTCCTTTGAGTAGTGAAGAATGGGGTATATAACCAACTGTTCTTTTTCTTCAGGTCAAGGTCTTCCATATCACCTACCACCTGATTCTTTTAACAGGAGATGCCAGGGATTGAACGTGGGACCTACTGCACGCAAAACAGAGACTCTACAGGCCATGGCCCCACCACACTGCAACATGCCCAGGTACATGGTGGTGCCTTTTATCCCTTCACCATGCCAAGAGGCCAAACCTACCACTTTCTGACTTTTTTGATAACCAAAAGGAGAGAATATGAATGTCACACCAGTGTCCCAAAGGTTAAAATAATAATAGATAAAAGATAAGCATATGGATCAGAGGTGCATCAGTGGCTATTAGCCATAAGTTATAGATAGGGACTCTGGGGCAAGTGATGCTCTGTCTTCTTGGTGCTTGGGGGGGGGGTCAACAGTGGGAGGGCTTCTAATGTCCTGGCCCCACTGGTGGACCTCCTGATGGCACCTGGTATTTTTGGCCATTGTGTGACACAGGGTGTTGGACTGGATGGGCCTTTGGCCTGATCCAACATTGGCGTCTCTTATGTTCTTAAGTTTTTTTTTAACCTTCTGCATGTCAAGAAGAGGCAGAGCTAATAGCCAAATGCACCTGACACGGGTATATTGCTATTAAAGCTCGCTTATTGGGGTTGCATTACATGTGTACTAAAAGCTGTGTTAACCAGCATGGTTGGGGAACCGGGCTTGCCAGTTAACAGCATGCTGACTTATGGAGTGGGAATCCACAGGCTGCTATTCCACAGCCTGAGAGCAGCTGAAAGAGGAACAAGCAGTAGGTCCCAGTGAGCTCCTGGCAATGGGTACCTCCGTGGGCAGCAGCAGCAGGAGTGGTGTACACAGTCAGAAAGCACACAGCCCTCATATACAACCAATCAGTTGTGTAATAGCCTGTGATTCAAAGGGCCAGAGCCTGCTGCATTC
>NW_015172088.1:165001-177424 GCF_001447785.1 Gekko japonicus
TCCTGCGAGTGTGGAGGAGGCCATGGGCAGTTTCCCCAGCTGAGACCCTAAACCTGCTCCACCACCATCTGCTCTCACGTGAAAATGGTATTGGCTTCTCAGTATCCTGATAGATTTAAGAGTGGGCCACCATTTATAAAATTACAAATGTGATGGAAGTCCTAGATCTCTCACAGAACACTTGTGCTAGTAGTTTTAGCAGAGCTGTTTGCCTTCATTTCATTGGACCAGCAGGGGGCCCTAGATAGAGGAGTTGAAATAGAGGTAAAAAAGGAGACTGCATTAAACAGACAACTATAGTAAGCTGACCTGGATAGCCCAGACAAGCTCAGTCTCATCAGATCATGGAAGCTAAGCAGGGTCAACCCTGGTTAGTATTTGGATGGGAGACCACCAGGAATGTCCAGGGTCGCTATGCAGAGGAAGGCAACTAACAGACTAACCACCTTTGTTAGTCTCTTGCCTCTATGGGGTCGCTAAAAGTTGGCTTATGGCTTGATGACACTTTATATACATGCACAGTAAGCTTGAAAAACCCTGAGAATGTAGAGCAGAAAGGGAAGTGAAAGTAATTTGTAGCGGAAAAACATTTTTCCCCAGTGTGAGGCATGGGCTGCTTTGCAGGACATAGTAGGTACATGGCTGAGGCACCACTTTGGCCTAATCCAACATTGGCGTCTCTTATGTTCTTAATAAAAATAGCCCAAACCTGATTTTCACACCATCCAATTTAGGTCTTCCCAGGCCCTAAACATTGCCAAGAACTCCCCTGGCTTCATGTAGGACAAGAGGGAAAAAAACAGATTAACTGTGTGACCTCTTACAGTGCAGCCCAGTGCAGTTATTCCAATCCAAGACCACTGATTTCAATTATCTTTTAAAAGAGTGATTCTGCACAGGATTGCACTGTAATTACATCACGACTCAAACTAACACCCTTTTAGTGATGCCGCTTGAACATCCTCTGGCCTTCTTCCTCGTACTTAAAAAAGCTGTCATTCAGGAAACGAAGGATCTGTGCTCTGACCCTTCTACCTGGACTTGGATTAATATTAGGTGAAGCTAACCATGTCTTCAGTCATGCACTCCGTTCTGTCTGGTCTATTCTTACGTCTCATCCATCGAGCATCTCGGTGTCCTTGGGGTATGGCCTACACAGGATTCTTCAGCACAGGAAGGAAGGTCCCCTAACAATCTCCTTTGCAGGAAAGGCTGCCGACTGGAACCCAAGAAGGTTTCCTGACAAGGTCCCACCACCTGCTGCCACAGCAATTCCCTGCTGCCTTAAAATTAGGGGTAGAATCTGAAAACACATCCATTAAGGGACCTTTCTCCCCGTCTCCCTTGTCAAGGGCAACATTGTGGCACTGCAGATTTACTGGCATGTATGCTGACCCTTCATTCCCAAGTCTCCCCTTCTGCAGCCCCCCCCCCCCCCCCCCCAGCATGGCAGGTAGTCATTGTAGTGCCGGTCTTTGAAACCAGGCTGTTTTCTTTCTCCCTAGAGATCCCAAAGTGTGTGTGGGGGGGTGTTTTATGGCGCAAAGGTCTTGGTGACTTGGCAGTCTCCCTCCTCCGGATCACCACAAATAAACGCCAAGGAAGCGTGCCCGCCCATGAGAGAGAACCAGTCAGAGCTGCCAAGCGAAACCAAGGGCCCCTCTGGATCTCTCTCTTCCCCAGCCTCTCCACCTCTCACTGGGTAAGCCTAGCCTTCAAGGAGGTAGTCTCCTTCTGAGTCACGGCTCTCCCAGCAGGAGCAGAACAGAGAGTCCTCCCTGGTGGGAAGGGAAAGGAGCCTGCCTCAACCGGAGGCCGGGGACACCCAGCCTGCTCCTTTGCTCATCTTCAGCAGCCAAGCCGAGGATGTCAGTCCCGGAAGAGTCGGGCTGGCACGGGCTCCTGGGAGACACAAAGTGTGGGGCGGGGGTGCTTCTGTTCCCCAAAGGCCTGAAGGAGAGGGGGAGAGAAGGCAAAGGAAGCCGGCGCGACAGAGCAGGGCACTCTTGCGGAGCCGTCCCCCGCCCCGGTTTGGAGCTGCGGCTCGGCGACACCCACCCCCCATCCACCCCGCTCGGGCCGAGCCTTTGGCTAGAGACGTTGCAGGGAGGCAGTGACCCGGGTCATCCTCCACGCCCCATTCAGAAGTGACATTTCCCCCCTCCTGGCGCACATACGGAAAGGCGCCCGCGACGGCCACTCCCCCCGCCGCCGCCCCCAGCCAGTGTCTGCGGCGGGCTTGCACAGTTCAATAGTGCCCCTGCCTGGGTACTTCCTGCCGCCGGAGCCCAAGCCGCTGGCAGCAGCCTTGCCTGGATTGTCCCAGACCAACAGCAAGCTCCGGCCTGAGGCTGAGGCAAGCCTGGGGGCGCTGGGGTCCTTGCAGATCTTATACTGCACTTTGCAAGGCATATAGCACTTTGCAAGGCATATAGCACAGGGCAGCGGGCAGTGGCTCTGCCCGGCTCAAGCACCCGATTGCCTTGTTCAGGAAGCACAGCAGCTGGTAGGGGGAGTCGGCGGTGGTGGAGGGCACCATCCCGCCCCTCAACCCACTTCACGGTGGGTGATGGGGGGTCGTTGATTGATCCGGTGGAAGCTGACGCCCTTTCCCATTAGCCACTTCCCTCCCAGAAACTGTTGATTCTGTCCCCAGGGCAGCAGCTGTGGGAAGGAGGCAGCAAGAGCAGTTGCTTCCTGATAACACCGTGCCTCCTCCTCCTCCTCCTCCTCCTCCTCCTCCTCCTCCTCCTTCCTACCTAGCCAACTGTAAAGCAACATCTATTGGTGGACGAATAAATGAGGCTGGCGATAAAGTGTCTCTTGCAAGAGGGTTGTACAGCTTGGAAACAGATTGGCACACGGACTCTAACTGCAGAGCTCCCCGTTGGGCAGAGGCAGCTGGCGATGAGGCTGGGACCTGGCATGCTGTGACCACCCGCTGGGGCAAACCGGGCTGCAAGGTGAGGTGGGCACGCTGAGACAGACCTGGGGTGGCACCAGCGCCATGCCAGAGCACTCGATGGCCAGGCAGGTGCACTTGGCGGTGGTGGCGGGCACTTCCTTGGCACCATCGTGCAGCAGGAGGCACTTGGCAGGGGTGCTCTGGCAGTGGCTGCCAACGGTGCCAGGTGCAGGAGCACGGCTGGGCTGTGCAGTTCCAGCTGGCAGCACAAAAGCAGGGTTTTGGGTGAGGGAGGGGAGGGGAGGAGGGGGGGGGGGGGGGGTCCTGCTCGCCAGTAGGAAACAACAGAGGCAGTGCGGTCGGTCATGTTGCCGCTCCCCTTGACGCAGGCGGTTTGGCTTGTGTGGCCCTCGGAGCGGGTTGCTGGGGCTTGGGCCTGTGGAAGCGAGCGAAGGGGAAGGGCCGTTCTGGGGAAGGTCTTCTTCCCGGCCTCACCCCCCCTTGGGGTCCCCGGTAGGCCGCCCGCAGGGATCGCGTGGAGCTTCAGAGCCGCTCATGCTGGCCTGGTGGTGGTGGTGGAACAGCTTCAGGATGACTCGGTGTCTGCCTCGAGAAGGGATGCCGCCTTTGCAGGGGCCAGGGTTTCCACGATGCAAAAGCACCACACACCTTATAAATTCCACCTTTTATACTGGGCCTGCCATCTTTAGAAATGCAGCTGGCCTTCAGGGAAAACTTCCATGCGTCCTGACCTGTGGTTTTGCTGGTTGTTTTTCCTAGCAAGTCATGAGGTCCCATCACACCCAGTGAATATGTCAAACACTGGCAATAGGGTTTGCTTTCCCAGCATCCCCTGTGGCTGAAATGACCAGTGGAAGGATCTCAGTCTCTGAATGCTTATCCCAAGGACATTTAGAGGGGGACGCAAGGCAGAAGGGGTTATTAAATTGTTTAAAGATGTGTACTCCACTCTTCCCTATAACTCGAGATTAAAACCAAGTTTTGACTCCCAACTGCCACTACTTCCAACAGACATATGATGCTAGACTCCACCAAGCCAAGATGTGGGAGGTCGAGCACTTAATATTAGACAGGAGCAGTGATGGTGGTCCAGAACAGAAAGAATGGTAAATTGGACAGGTTCAGTAGGGCAGGGTTATTCTGGATACATATTCCGTAGAAAAGACGGGGGCATCCTCTGTATATCAAGAAGGCCATAGAGTCCAATGAACTAGAAAATGAAGAGGAATAAACTCCACAAAACAATGTAGATCAGAGAATCAGAGCTGAAAAGTAAACTACAGTGTAATCCTAAACAGAACTGAAGCCTTCTAAATCCACTGCAATCAAAGGGTTTAGAAGGGTGTGAGTGTGCATAGAATTACATGGATAGCATCCTTTCACCAGGTTCTTTAGGGAGGCAAAAATTAGTTTCTAAATAAATAAATGGATTAACCCAAACTCTTTGTTTTTCTGTCCCAATCTGTGAACTTTTAAAATCATAGGGGCCACACCATCTTCAAGCTTAAGAATAGATGCAAGCCATTGTGCCAGAAATATTTGTAATTCACTTTTCTCTTTGGCATCCTCAGGAAAACCACAAAATTTCAAATTATATTGCCTGGTCTCCATTTCTAGAGCCAATAGTCTTTTCCGAGTTACTTTCTCTTCAGTTTTAATTGCTTCTGCAGCTTGTAAGCCTAAAGAAGTTGCATGATCTGCTTTTTTCTCAACTTCCTGCAGAGCTTGTTTTATATCATTTAGCTGGGTCTGTATATGCTCAAATAATGCCTTCATGGAGTCTAAAATTCTTGACTCCATTTTGCTCATTTGTTTTAAAACATTTTGAGAGGTAAATCATCAGTACCTTGTTGCTGAGTGCCGTCAGCCATCTTGTCTTCAGTAGTTTTAGAAGCAGATCGGTCTGCAGTCTGTAGCAAGTTGGAAGTAGTCTTTAAGTGGTCGTTCTGTATCTTTTTTCTGGTTCCTGGATCTCTCACTGGATCTCCCCATATATTTAGAGTCGTTTGCAATCAAAAGTGATGTGATTTAGGAAGTATTAGGGGCGGGAAGGAGCAGAGCTCTAGAATTGTGCAGCCATTCTTCTTGGTGTCATGCCACGCCCCCCGATTAACCCAAACTGACAGTGATCTTGATGGGACAAGAAATCAGAAGCTGTTGAAGGAGAAAACATTGTCGTCATGGGTGACTTTATTTAGAAGAAGAGATTGGATTTATACCCCGCCCTTCACTCAGAGTCTCAGAGTGGCTTCCCCTCCCCACAACAGACACCCTGTGAGAGAGAGCTGTTTCCAGAACTGCCCTTTCAGGGACAGCTCTGACAGAACTATGGCTTGCCCAAGGTCATCCAGCAGCTGCAAGTGGAGGAGTGGGGAATCAAACCCAGTTCTCCCAGGTTAGAGTCCATACACTTACTTCATTTATACCCCACATTTCTCTCTAATGGACCCAAAGTGGCTCACATTGTTCTCTGTTTTATCCTCACAACAACCCTATGAAGCTGGTTAGGCTGAGAGTATGACTGGCCCAAGGTCACCCGGCAAGCTTCCATAGTAGAGCAGGGATTCGAACCAGGGTCTCCCAAATCCTAGTGTGACACTAACCACTACACCATACTGGCTCTTTTTGACTCTGATTGACTGGGTAAAACAGGTTGTGATAAAGAGAAATAATTTTTTTTGTCTCTGTAAATTACTGTCTTGGATTGGTTGGTCATAGAAAAAAGAGGCAACCCTGGTGAGAGATGGAAATGTTGTTGAGCAGATTGGGAACATTGACACAGCGCTATTCAGTTTGGCACAAATATAAATGGAAAGCTGTCTTTTTATTCCCAACATGAGAAATGAGAGAATAAACGAAAAGGAGGTTGAAAGGGAGAATAAAGAGGGCCAGTTCTGTTCAGGAGGTTTAGAAACATGATAAATGAAGCACAGAGAAAATGCATACCACAGATGGCTTTTATTGATTTACTTTTTTGTTTGCTAAGACTGTCTTTCAGAACCGGTGGGGTGGAAGTAGGGGAATTGACAAAATGAAGCCTTGGGAATTAGAGGTTTTTACTATTAAAAGCTATCACTGGACAGAAACTATTCACAGTTTAGGCTATGTCTGAGGATCAAGATAAGGTACAAGTAATCCAGATGGCAGGAAAGTATGCATGAAGACGCCGGTGTATGAAGTTCTGAATCATCCACTTGCTGAGTTTGCTAAAACAGTTTGTAATAGAAATATAGGTTTGAATAGTTTGGGAGATTTGTTTCTTTTAAAAGAAGCTGGTTAAGCATATCTTGTTAACCTCCCACGCCTCTTACTCACATACCAGGAAATTGTGCGGAGAGTGATTTGTCACTAAACTGGGGCTTTACAGTAAGCTCAAGTAAAGCAAACACTACATCTTCAGGGTACAGTTTAAAGAAAAGCTCTGAGTGGTGCTGGTGGAAAAGGAAGTAAGGTAAGTGGTAGAGTCAGGGTCAGCGAAGTTACCTGCCTGTCTGCTCTGTAGGAAACAGGCAGCAGCAGAGCATGGAGCTGCTGGCCCATTTTGCTACAGGGATCAAAATAATAAACTAAGTGAAGTTAAAAACTGATTTGGACTTTTTTAGGGGGGGTCATATTTTTCATGTGTGTGTGTGTGTGCTCGCATCTGGAAGTCATGGCGACCTCTGGTAACTGACCCATACTGGGGGTCTGGAGGATATTCAGAGAGATGGCTGAACAAAGCCTGCCCCTGCCTCCCGACTGCTGGTATTCCAAGGAGGTCTCCCGTCCAACTTATGGCAACCCCATAGTCAACCCTGCTTAGCTTCTGAGATCAGACTTGCCTAGGCTATCCAGGTCAGGGTGCTGAATTTGATTTTTAAACTATGCATTTTACTTCCCAATCTCTCATTTCTGCACCCCCATTATTAACAGCCATGCAGGCCTCTCTGCCTTCATCCAAGGTACTTAGGCCTTGAGGTGGGACCTTCTTTCTGCAAAACACATCTTGTTCCACTGAGCTGCAGCCAGGGACCTTTCTTATCACTCCATTGCACTAGAGTGCCACTTATTTTTTAATATACCAGCAATTCAACTGTTCTTTGCATTAACCCTTCCTAATGGTGCCCCTGGGGAGGGAAGGCATCATGGTACAGCCTGATCTCGTCAGAGCTCAAAAGCTAAGCAGGGTCAGTATTTGGAAAGTAGACCACCAAAGAAGGCTCTGTAGAGGAAGGCAATGCAAACCACCTCTGCTTTTCACATGCCTTGAAAGCCCCTTGCTGGGGTTGCCATAAGTTGGCACTTGACAACCACACGCACAACGATGTCCCTGACCTCAGGAAATTCTCTACAGGCTCAGCTATTGTTTGCCTCCCCTAGATGAAGAAACATTTCAAAAGTGAGAGTCAGAGATAAAAGAAATATTCAGAGGCAGTGTGCTTAGGGCTGAAACCAAAAGAAGCTCCTTCTCATTCTTCCCTCCAGCAGATAAATAGAGCAGAGAAGTTACAGCAGCTCTTGGGCTGAGTCACCGGTGCAGAGCAGATGCAAGAGGAAGGAGGAGAGAGAGAGAGGCCTGGTGAGCAGAGTGCAGACCACGTCAACCAGAGCTGTTGTTGCAGCCCTGGCCAGGATGTGCACAGCCACACAGAGGAAAAAAACCTATCAGAGACAGGTCAGGTACCCCAAAAGCTGGAGGAAGCTAGAACAAGGAATTCCAACCTTTGCAGCTGGAACAGACCTTTGAGGGGGGCACAAGGAAAACAGGAGTGTGAGAGTGGATTTGTCAAAGCAAAGTCCAGCAGCTTCTTGAGCGGGTGAGCCCAACATTGGACTTCCTTGCTGGCAGTAATAACATGTGTTATTACGGGCCCCTGCTCGGAGTTCTGTTACTGAGAGAGGATTGCACAGCTAAGGCAGAATTGTCAGGGTCCAGGAATGAAGCCTCCTTTCAGTGCAAATGGATGGCTCTGCCTTTGTGGCTGTGTTCTCCCAAACTGGACCACAGTTGTACAAACTAAAGCTTCACAAGTTTTTGAGCACCAAAGCTGGAGGCTGCCCAGGGCACAACAGATGCTAGCTCTCGCTCTGCTCTCTGGGGATCTGTCCAAAGTGCTGAAGCGGCAGCTTCGCTTACTGGCACAGGTTTGAACAGACTCTTGGCTGCTGCTGCCTTAGGTGACTCACAGATCTGTGTTCTCATGGGTTGAATCCGGCAACTCTGGTTGCAAGACCTCTTCACAGGACCTATTCTTGGGCACTGTGGAGCAAGTGGACTGTGTCTAGCTGATCTCCCCAAGAAGCAAGAACAATGTTCATGACACACACACACCCTTAGGCTTTGCCGTTCCACTGTAGGCCATCACAGGGGCAGAACATAACCAACCTGTGTGAGGCACTCAGTTCTTTCCTTCTTGCTTCCTGCTCACAGCAAATCCTGACCCCTCCCATTTGCTCACTTTTAATGCCTTGTGGAGGTGCACAATAACATACACAATGACAACACAAGGAAGGTCCTATGCATCAACCAGATAGTCAAAAGGCAGCCCACATGGGCTCAGTCACCTGGCTGAAACCATCACTGCAAGGTCCCCATGGCTACCAAGTAGGCAGTAAATACTTCCCCAAACCAAGATCTGACCTGCTGTCCTTGCTCTCCCCCTCCCCTGGCTTAGCAGCATGATTTTCTGGTAGCCTTACAGGCTCGGTCTCACTTGCATTGATCTTTGGACTGCATCAGTTAGTGGGATGAGCTCCTTCTCCCTTTCCTAGCTGGTTTGTGACCTTGCCCCATCTCTCCACTCCAGGTTGGCCTTAACTCCTGTGCCTCTTTCTCCCACTCACTATGTCCTTTTCTCTTAATCACGTGACTGTGGCTTTTGAAAGGAAAATAAATTATGCAAAATCAGCAAGTGGTTGCAATTACCTGACAGAGTCTGTTACTATTGTAGGATCCATGGTATGGAGCACTGCATAGGGAAAGCACCTTCCTTCGTATTCAGGGTCAGGCAGAATTGGTGCCAGAACTGTGTTTCCCAAGGGATATGTGTCTTCATTTTTGTTTTATTCATTTGTACCCTTTCTCCCGAACAGGATTAGATTGTTTTCCTTTGTTTTATCCCACAACAACCCTGTAAGGTAGGTTGGGGATGAGACCAAGTGACTGGCCCAAGCTTCCATGGAGGAATGGGGATTTGAACCTGTGTCTCCCAGATCCTAGCCTGACTTTCGAACCACTGTGCCACACTGGTTGTCACAGCACACCAACTGTCAGTTCCTTTCAGAGGGAATTCTTAACTGGATCATTCATCCTATGAAAAAGAAACCTTGTGAGATTTTTAATCGGGTTAAATTTATTCCACATCCTCCCAAGATTTACAAAGGTCATCAGGTCCATAAATGCAAAGTCCATTTTCAGAATTTGCTCTATCTTTGATCTGTCCAAATTTAATCTGCCATCTGAATATTCCAGAACCAAAGCACCTAGTTTGGGAGATATATTTTTTTCTGGTAAAGGCTGCCCGGTTCGACTGACTCACCTGGCTGCTTTCAACCTACTTCTGGGTGATTTCCCCCCCCAGAGTCACCATCTGGGCCGTACTGCAGCAAGTCAACAAAATGACTGGAAAGAAAAGTCAATGGCAGCTGACTCCCCAGCAGAGAAAATGCCCATGTGTAGCATCCAACCCTTTCCTAGGCATCACATTCAATTACACCTGAAATTCATTGACATGGGGGAAATGACATTTTCCTCAATCCTCAAGCAAATCCTCCTCCTTTGAATCTGCTTGCAAAAATTCTGACTTTATATGGATCTCATGATTTGAATTGTTTTCACCATTTGCTGTTCATGGATACTCTTGAATTTTGTAGGTTAAAAAAAAGGTTGCAAAGAGAAACCTGAGTTTAACCGGTCATTTTAAAGGTACACAATGCAGCAACTTTGGTGATGCTAAACAGACAGTCAGTGCTTTGTAGAGGACTGTGTTGGGGTCGTCACCACCTTGAATTCCTTGGAGAAAAGGCAGAATAAAAGGCCATAAAATGATCCTAGTCTGAAATATTGCCAAACCTATTTTGTGCAAAATTTCATTTTTGCTCCAATCCCATTACTTGAGAATGGATACTTGGGTCTGGACAATCTTCTCATCTTTGGACTTCCTCTAGTGTGGAAGGCTTTCCTCCTTGACATTTGACTCTATTGAGAAGCAGCAGGAGAGCCCACGGACAGAGGCTCTGCTTTGCATGCCAAAGGTCGCCGGTCCATTCCTTGGCATCTCCAGTTCAAAGGATCACCTATTAGATGATAAGAAAGACCTGAGAGACCCTGCAGAGCTGATGCCAGTCAAGACAGTTTGGTAGACAAATGGCTGGGCTTGGTATAAGGTGACTTCATGTGTTTATCTTCTTGTATTTAAGCATTTAGATCTTGTTTTTCTCCAAAAAGGACCCAAAGCAGCCTGCAACAAGAAACAATATGTAAATAAACCAGAGTGAGTTCAAGCAGCCCTGCCCTTTTGGCATTGCTTCTGCCGCCAAGAAAAAATAAGCACTCAGAGCCAATGAAACTGTGCTAAGCTACCACAGGGATCTACAGATTTCTAAATGATATTATGGGTTAAAAGGGGGTGGTCAGGGCACAGAGGCTGGATTGAGCATTTATGTCCCCAAACTGGAAGCCATCAGAAGTCCCTCAACTGAAGTTTTGTTTTATTAGATCTGTCTTTGTTTTCCTGTATAACAGAGGTTGATACAAAAGCAGAGATTCTCAGAATCCTGCAGGTTTTGTCGCTTGGCACAGTGCTACCCTGAATGGTTAAAGGGTCTGTGAAAGTGGCAAGTGGGGATTTAGGCAGCAACAGCCAAAGCCCCTCTCTAGCAATGAAAGGGCTCATCTTGGCCATGGTGCATCACACCCTTGTCAGGGCAGGGGTGGAAGTTTCCCAGGACACAGTCTGACCTTCGCTTTGTATCGAGTCACCCGCCCAACATCAATAAAGACATGTGAAATAATAAAATGAGCTGTCACTGCCAATTAACATGCCAGGCTTACTTGGCACCTGGGGCTCTCAGTGCAGAATGAGGTACCGATGGGGTCGTTTCCCTTGCACCAGCCCTCTGGCTCTCCTTGGAGCAGAAGGGCCAAAGTCAAACAACAAAGAGCCAGCAAAAAGCATTCTGGGAAATGCAAGCCCTCCAGGAGAGCATCGCTACTGGTAGGGGACCCTCCATCCAGCACTCAGGGCACTTGACGACACAATCTCAGGTGGGAAGGGCTCTGACCTCTTGGAATGATTCAGGTAAAGCCA
Organism: Gekko japonicus; assembly: GCF_001447785.1. Taxonomy (NCBI): domain Eukaryota; kingdom Metazoa; phylum Chordata; class Lepidosauria; order Squamata; family Gekkonidae; genus Gekko; species Gekko japonicus. The sequence continues at coordinate 176,216 of NW_015172088.1, forward strand.
CAACCTAACTCCCCAGGGCAGCAGAAAAAGCAGTCCAAAGCCAGAGCCCTAAACTGAGGGCACTCAGTTTGAAGGAGCAGTAGACACTGTTGGCTACAGCCCACTTCATAACCCGGGACCACCAACAAGGAAATGCTATGATCAAAACCCACCATAATTCCAAGGGGGACACTCATCTGCCTCCAGTTGACACATGAAAACGGGTTAGTATGCAGGTGTCTGCCAGGAGCTTTAATTCCGCAAGAACCCCACCAGCTGTAACAAGGATTGGCTGTAACTTAGTGGTGGCACATATGCCTTGCATCCAGACAGTCCAAAGTTCAGGATTTGGGTATTAGCAGAATTAGAGCTGGCAATTCTCAGCCTGAGTAAGAACCATCCCCAAGCAGAGCTAAGGGTTTTTTCTAATTTAATATAAGAACATCCTATTGATCAAGAGAAAGAACATAAGAACATAAGAGATGCCAATGTTGGATCAGGCCAAAGGCCCATCCAGTCCAACACTCTGTATCACACAGTGGCCAGAAATACCAGTGCCATCAGGAGGTCCACCAGTGGGGCCAGGCCATTAGAAGCCCTCCCACTGTTGACCCCCCCAAGCACCAAGATGACAGAGCATCACTTGCCCCAGGGTCCCTATCTATACCTTGTGGCTAATAGCCACTGATGGACCTCTGCTCCATATGCTTATATAATTCCCTTTTGAAGCCGTCCATGCTTGTAGCCGCCACCACTTCTTGTGGCAGTGAAATCCAAGTGTTAATCACTCTTTGGGTGAAGAAGTACTTCCTTTTATCCGTTCTAACCCGACCGCTCAGCAATTTCATGGAGTGCCCACGAGTTCTTGTATTGTGAGAAAGGGAGAAAAGTACCTCTTTCTCTACCTGCTCTTTCCCATGCATAATCTTATAAACCTCAATCATGTCACCCCTCAGTCGTCGTTTCTCCAAGCTAAAGAGCCCTAAGCGCTTTAACCTTTCCTCATAGGGAAAGTGTTCCAACCCTTTTATCATTCAAGTTGCCCTTTTCTGCACTTTTTCTAAAGCTATAATATCCTTTTTAAGGTGTGGTGACCAGAATTGCACACAGTATTCCAAATGAGGTCGCACCATTGATTTATTTAGGGGCATTATGATATTGGCTGATCTGTTTACAATACCCTTCCTAATAATCCCCAGCATAGCATTGGCCTTCTTTATTGCAGTCACA
>NW_015172088.1:183320-189628 GCF_001447785.1 Gekko japonicus
TAGAAGAGACATGATCTTTTCTAACTGCCTTGATCAGCCAGTGAGGCCTTTCCTCCTCAGGGTAAGATCTATCCAGTTCTCCCTGGGGGTAGAGGGCTATGAGAGAGAAAGTGGCTACCATCCCCTACTGGGGAATCCCCGTGAAAGTTAGAAATTTCTTCCCTCATGGCTTGCCCAAAGGTTTGCATTATTCTGACACTAAAATCGCGTTTGCGCCCCTTTTGGGGTTACTCACGAGTAGACCCATAGGTCATGCCGCATCGTCAGAAGGCATTGCCGGAAGGCCCTGGTTGTTGGGAATGGCCAGGACACCGGCATTAGGCATATATTGGCTTATGGTAGCAGCGACAGCCGCCCCGCAGCCCTCAGGAGGTTACTCACGAGTAGACCCATAGGTCATGCCGCATTGTCAGAAGGCATCGCCGGAAGGCCCTGGTTGTTGGGAATGTCCAGGACACTGGCACTAGGCATATATTGGCTTATGGAAGCAGCGACAGACGCCCCGCAGCCCTCCCCTGTTTCCTCAGGGGGTCTCCGCTTTGCCGCCTGATCCAAGATGGCGCCCACGGCGTGCTCTGTGGGCGGAGAATGGGGCTGCTTTTTGGTGCGCTCTCCTTGTGTTGCGGTGAGACCCGCAGTTCCGGCGGAGGTAGAGGCTGCAGCTTTAAGTTTGCCCATTTGAGTTGTGCTGGCGGCAGAGCGTTTTCCCTCTCTTTTTCTGAGAGGAATCAGTTTAAGTCTCCCTGGTCTGACATGCTCCAGGCCGGAGCGTCAGGGGGGAATTCAGTCAAGGAAAGAAAAAAGGTAGAAGAGAACAAGCGGGGGAGGAGGTGCAGAGAAGGAGGAACATCTACAGAGTTAAGGCCAAAAGCAGAAAGCCAGTAGAAACAGAAAGTAGTCAAAAAAGGCACGAGTGCCAACTTCGTGCTGCTCTCCCTACTGAGGCAGGAACAAAACTGAATTGAGGGCGTGTCCCACCAAGAGGACAGGTAGTGAAGTTTTGGTTCCTGCCTCCCTAAGGATAGGGTGGGAAACACCCATCAAGATGTCCTCGTCTCAGAGGGAGAACAGCAAGAGTCCAGTAGCACCTTAAAGACAAATAAAACTTGTGGCAGGCTATGAGCTTTCCCCGAGTCACTGCTTACTTTTTCAGATACGGTTAAAATGTGAGTCCATCTTGTCCTATAATAAATAAATAGGAAAACTGAGTGATTTCAGATGCCAAATGACATTAGCAGGCAAATTACAATAGAAGGTGTGATTGGATTGGGTGTGATATGCAGATGTAGTAGGTGCGGAGAAATCAGCACTGGTAATAAGACAGGAAACCTAGGTCTCGGTTCAGTCCAGGTGGATGCATTGTCTTGAGCTTCAGTTGCAATTCAACAGTCATGAAAGCTCATACCCTACCACAAATTTTGTTAGTCTTTAAGGTGCTACTGGACTCTTACTCTTTTCTACTACTACTGTTGGGATTCTTATTAAGTAAGTCAGCAGAGTAAATATTAAGAGACTGAGTCCATGGTGTGTTTAAAATATAAGAGTTTACTATTGACCTAACATGGGAAAAAGGTACACAGGATATAAAAATAAGAAAGAGCTAATATGGCTACATCCTTAGAGCTACAGGTAAAAAGCAGGAGGTGGTGTCTCCTTCCTCAATCAGAACAAAGACAGGAAGAAGAAGCCAATATGCTAAATACTTGACACATCGGTTTCCAATCAGACTATTAAATTAGCTCCAAAGTTACCGGGCATTCTATTGCTCGAACAGATTGGTTACAAACAAAACATGTGACTTCCTGTTGATCATAACAAACATGATTAACCCTGTAAATACTGAAGTGTTTTAACTTGTAACACCCGACAACTAGAGACAGACTAACACAGCTACCCAACTTGATCTGCCTGTGAGGTAGGTTAGGCTGAGAATGCACGACTGGCCCAAGGTCACCCAGCAAGCTTCCATATGTGAATGCCAAATTTTGGACCACCGAGTTTCAGGTAGAACAGTATTTATTTATCGCACTTATATCCTGCCCTATCCCATGATGGGCTCAGGGCGGCTCACGACAGAAATAAAATACAGTGAATATATAATTAAAAACCAGTTAAATAAAACAAGATAGCAGCTAAGAAACATAGCATTACTCCAGAAGAGCCCAATGCACTTCCTGTTAGACATCAGCAGGATAGTAGTTATCCATAGGCCTAGTATGGGCAGGGGAGATTGACATGGTGGAAATATCCGCCGCCTCAACCAAAGGCCTGGCGGAACAGCTCCATTTTGCAGGCCCTGCAGAATTGTAGCAAGTCCTCCAAGGCCCTAATCTCAATTGGGAGTGCATTCCAACAGGCAGGGGCCAGGGCTGAGAAGGCCCTGGCCCTGGTTGAGGCTAAGCAGCTGTCTTTTGGGCCAGGGAATAGAACAAAAATTTCAGTAAACAACAGAACAAAAATTTCTGTAAAATAATAAAAAGATTTAACCAATTAATTCTCTCCATCCAAGATAAGTTTAATTTATTCCATTGTTTTAAAAGTGAAGTTATCGATTGGTGGAGTTCTACTAAGTTATATTGTAAAAGGTCTTTCAAATCTAAAGGTATTTCAATGCACAGATAATACCAAACCTAGTGACTCATTTATAAGAATTTTTTTTTAAATTTAAAATTTTATTGTTTTTCAAAAGGTTACAAACAAAGTCATTTTTAGATACAAAATGAGAAAACATTGTATAACATTGTATAACATTTAAATGACCACGTTAATTAGAACAGGGTCCAACAAGAAATTCAGTTTGGTTCAGATGGTTGAGAATTACGGATTACTATAACATTAAAAAACGTTTGAATATTTGGCAAAAACGTTTGAATATTTGGCAACTCGGTAAACATGCTGTGACAGTGAGATTATTCTATATAGCCTACCTATATAACAATAATTTACATAACTAGAGATTACTACTTGAAAGGTAGTGTCAATGTAATTTTTAGTTAAATAGCATTATTTTGTATTTCGCCTGAGTTATAGTCTCCCAGTCAAATTTGTCGATATCAATGTTGTCCAAGATTGGGGTCCAAATACTGAGGGGGTTATAAAATTCACATTCCGTCTGGTGAGTCGAGTCGTAGATCGAATATTTTTCCAGCATAAAAATGTCCCATGTTTTATGTGGTTTAGGATTTTTCCACTTTTGGGCGATAACAATTTTAGCTGTTGATATCAGTATGTTTATTAATCTTCTTGTCTTTTCAGGTGGTTTAGCCGACGGCCAATTGTGGAGAAGCAGCAGCTCAGGACTAAGAGGTATGTTTTGACCGGTAAGATTTTTAATGTGTAGGATTATTTGCGTCCAGAACTGTTGAATCACTGTGCAGGACCACCAATTATGTGTGTATGTGGCTTTTCCCCCACAGTTTTTCCAACAGTAAGGCGTTATTGTGGGAATAATGTGCGTTAGTCTTGATGGAGTTAAGTACCATCTTGAGGTAACTTTGGAGTTTACTTCTCACAGGCTAGTAACTTTGGATATATTATTTTGGGTTTTCCAAATTTCCGACCAATTTTCTTCAGTTAATTGTACATGTAGATCATTTTCCCATGCCTTTTGGTAGGTTAAAACAGGGTTTGCATAAGCCGTTAAATTTTTGATATAAGACCTTTCTTCGAGGATGGTTTGCTTAGTAGATTTTCGAAAACTGTGAGAGGCTTTTTACCAGTGTGTATGAAGTCGGTGTTGGTGATTAAATTCTGGATTTGAAGGTATTCAAACCATTTTATGGTTGTATTGAATTTTGTTTCTAGTTCCTCTTTCGTTAGTAGTATGTTTTTGTGCATTAGATCTTTGATTGTATTTAGATTTGCTTGTCTCCAGGTGTTGTAAGATTTGGGTGCCAAATCTTTTTTGTCTGGTGAAAGCTGTAACTTGGGAACATTTATTTGTTATTTTTGGTCTGACTTCATACCAGGTCTTAAGAATGGTTTTGATGAATGGATTATTTAATTTGTGTTCGGCATCTTTGAACTTACGTTGCCACATGAGTTCTGATAAAGTTAGGTCTGTATCTTTATCACCTTCCGTAAGATTCCAGACTGGGGCGTTTGGGTTTTGAAGTTGTCGTATTAACGATGCTAGTAGTGATGCTTTTCTGTAGAGATTTAGGTCTGGGAGAGCGAGACCTCCTTTCTTTCTTGGTTGTTTCATGGTTGTAAATGCCACTCTCGGGGATTTCATGTTCCAGACAAAACTATTAATGTCTTTTTGCCATTTGTTTATTTGGTAATTTGGAATTCCGACAGGTAAGGTCCGGAATAAGTATAAGTATTTAGGCAGAATAAAAGTTCTCAGGATCATAATTTTGTCATGCCAAGAGATCATGTGTGCATTCCATGAAGTTAACGTTTTCTTAATTTCTTTGTGTAGTAGTGAGTGGTTTTTCGACGCCAGTTGTAAAATGTCAAGAGGGATATTAACTCCTAAGTATTGCTTACTGTCTGTTATCCATTGGAAGGAGTAGGTAGCTTTTAAGTGTGTTTTCATCTTCAAAGAGATATTAATCGAGAACAATTGAGTTTTGATGTTGTTGACTTTTAATCCCGATACTGTTTCAAATTTGGAGAGAGAAGTTAGGATGGCTGGCAACGAGGAATCCGGTTTAGATACATATAAAATGACATCGTCCGCGAAAAGACTCAGCTTATACTCTTGTTCTTTAATATTGATTCCTTTGTAATGTTTATTTAGTCTTAGTTCACAAGCGAGGGGTTCCAAAGCAAGTACGAAAAGTATGGGTGACAGTGGGCACCCTTGCCTAGTGCCTTTTTGTAGAGAAATTTCATCAGAGATGTCCCCATTTATAAGAAGTTTAGTTTTTGGATTTTGGTAAATCGCTTGTATTGACTTGATAAAAGAGGGACCAAAGTTCATATGCGACAGTAGAGAGAATAAAAACTCCGTTTCCAAGGAGTCAAAGGCCTTTTCGATGTCAATGGCCAAGAGGAGAGATTCGATAATTGGTTCCCTTTGACAATGGTGGATTATATCAATGGTTTTTTGGATATTATCCGCAATGTCTCTCGAAGGGATGAATCCTGATTGATCCTTACAAATGTATTCTGCGATGATGGTTTTCAGCCGTGATGCTATTGTTGTGGCAAAAATTTTATAGTCGATATTTAATAGGGATATCGGTCGGTATGATTTCGGTTCAGTTTTGTCCTTATTCTTTTTAGGAATTAAAATGACATTTGCCATTTGCCAGGTTTTAGGCATAATGTCGGTATTTTGGATTTCATTACAGACTTTGAGTAGTGGTTGAGCTAGAATTTCACAATATCTTTTGTAGTATTCAGGGATAAACCCGTCAGGACCAGGAGCCTTGTTTGTCTTGAGGGATTTGAATGCATTCTCCAATTCAGGTGGTGAAATAGGAGCCTCTAACATCTCTATGTGTTCTTTTTTCAGAGTTGGAATAGATTTGATGGATTGAAGGTATTTCAATATTTCCTGAGGATTCGGACGTTGCGAGGTGTACAAAGCTTCGTAGTATGATTGTAGAATCTTGATGATTTCTCCAATTTCCCTACGCAAAGTGTTGTGGTTACTTTTCAAACAGTCTATATATCTTTCAGCTTGTTTCTTTTTGAGCCTCCAAGATAGTAGTTTTAAATGTTTGGATTTGTTGATTTCGTAGTTTTTCTTTATATTAAAGTTTCCTCTTAAAATATCGGATGATTCCAGAATTTCTAGTTGTTTTCTGGCATCGAGTAGATGTTTGTATATTTTTTTGCTACAAGATTTTTTGTGTTGCTCTTCCAAGTTCTTTGATAGTATTTGAAAGTTCCAATTTGATCTTATTTTTTTCTTTTTTGCAGGCCGCCATCAAAGCAATGCAGTGACCTCTCAAAACGGCTGTCGACGATTCCCATATCGATTGAATGGACACATCTTCAGTACAATTTGTTTTAAAATAATTTACTAGTTCTTGTCTAATCGACTCCTGAGACTTCGGGTCGTATAATAAAAGTTTATTGAGTCTCCAGTTTGTCTTCTTTATTCTTTTGTTTCCAGTATTTAGATCACAATATACAGGGGCATGGTCAGACCACTTTTGTACTTCGATGTTGGAAGAATGTATTGATTCAAACAGAGTTGAGGAGGTCAGCAAGTAGTCAATTCGCGAATAAGATTTACAAGAGGGGGACCCGCGATACTCGCGGGGGGGGAGAAGAGCTCCGTCTCCTCCATCCCCCCCATCTCCCCGCGGCGGCGGCGAGGCCGGTGTCCCCCCCCCGGCCGCCCCCCCGCC
>NW_015172088.1:189904-203359 GCF_001447785.1 Gekko japonicus
GGCTTCGCCCGCCCGCCTGCCTGCCTCCCTCCGGGGCGGCGGCGGCAGCAGCGAGGCCCGGCTTCTTCCTCCCCCCCGTCGCCCGCCAGCCGGCTCGGAGGAGGCGGCAGCGGCGGCGGCGCAGAGCGTCTCCTGCGCATGCGCAGGAGACGCTCTTGCGCTTTCGGGGGGATTTAAACATCCCCCCGAAATTTTTTAAAACTTTTTTTATTTTTGTGCACACGTGGGGACTGCCCCACGTGTGCACAAACCTCCCCCGGCCCCCCAAGTGCCCCCGAAGTGCGGATATAGCGATCTGCACGGAGGGGGCCACTTGGCTATTAGATATAGTGATACCTTGGCGAATAATAAGTGTAGTCTCTTTCAGTTGCATGTTGTCGTTTCCAAATGTCGAATAAGTCATATTTATCTAACAAATTTGAAGTTGGCTTGGATTTGAATTTATTTTGTGTTTCTTTGGAGAAGATTTATCAATGCAAGTGTCTACGGTAAAATTCAAATCACCTCCCAGTAAAATGGGGCCACACCGGAATTTGTTTAATTCTTCAAAAGTTTCTTGAATGAATTTGCATTGATTTGAGTTTGGGCCATAAATCGATGCAATAGTTATGGGTTGATCATTTAAAACACCATTAATGAAGATATAGCGACCTGAGTCGTCTCTCTTACTAGATTCTAATTTAAAGTTTGTTGTAGAAGAAATTAAAATTGCCACCTCTCTGGAGTTGTTTGAACCGAAAGCTAACAATTGGGTTGGATACCATTTTGCCGGGAAAATATGAGCGTCTTTTTTTACATGAGTCTCTTGGAGTAGGACAATATTTATTTTTTGAGAGCGCAGGTCGTTGGCAATACGTTTCGCTTTAATTTTATTTTTAATACCCCTACAATTTAGGGTTACAACCTTAACAATATCCATTATGTTATAGAGAAGTGTAACATGTAAATCCAACACACCTTAACTTTTACAGTGATTTTTAACAATAAATTTGACCAAGCTGCCTTTTTTTTGTTAAAGATATAAAATTGCTGAAAATGTGGTAATTTTAACCATCTGACCATTTGCCTTGAATACAGTTTAATTTTTGAACCTTTAAGTTGTAATGGAACCTTCCCTCCCCACGACCCCTTCCCCCATCCCCCCCCCTGCAGTGAACCGAAGGAGTGAGCCTCTGCTCATCTCCAAGCCCTAAGGGCTTACAATATGGGTACACTGCTATCCACCAAACACAAAATAACAGTAAACCATGATACATCATCCCTAAGGCAAAGACTGCTCTTCAGGACTTTCCCTCCCCCTCCCCCGCCAAGAATTGAAAAGAAATTTCAACTTTCCTACACTTGGACTAAAGCATACATAGACCAGACTTTTTTGTATTACACAGATAAATGCTTCATAACATTGGTGCCAACTTGGTTTAACTTATAAATTCAAAAGTTAATTCTTCTACGTGTAGGAATTCTGCTCCATTTTTGAGGTGTGTTTTGCCTGGCCCGCTTTCTGTTGGTTTGTTGGTCAGTCTTCATTTCAGGGGATGACTGAAGATTTAGAGCGTTCAACATGGCTTCCCCAGTGTCTAGGTCTATAGCATGGTAAGTGGAGTTGTTGTAGCGAACTTGCAAGGCTCCAGTAGGGAGCCATCTATATTTTATTTTGGCTTCATTCAAGCACAAAGTGACTTGCTTAAGTGAACGTCTGATGTTTAAAGCCTCAGGAGATACATCTGGATAAATGGCAATACTTTTGTTGTTAAATTTGAGGTTAGTGGAGCGCTTCGCTGGATTCAGGATGCTAAATTTCATTTTGATGTCTAGAAACTCAGAGATGATATCTCTTGGGCCTTTTCGTTCTGTGGAGGCTAGAGCTCCTACTCTGTATGCTCTCACTAAGACAGGGGTATTGTCGTCGTCTAAAGAGAATGTCTGCTTCATCCAGGTAGTTAAGAAGGCTGTAAGCTCCTCATCTTTTTCAGCTTTTTCAGGAAAACCTGTAAACTTAACAAATTTTTCCCTAGTGCGGTGTTCAAGAAGTAAAATTCTTTCAGGAGCCCATGACTCTGAATCCTGAAGTGATCTAATGTCCTCATTTGTGGCAGTAGCTGCCTCCAAGGCAGTATCAGCAGTAATGGCTATATTTTGCATTGAAGCCTGCATGGCTTCAAGCTTGTCTGTGATCGGTTTCAAAGCTAAATTTATGGACTCATGAATTTCAGCTTTAAGTTGTATAAATGTGTCCAATAGGTCTTGTTTGGTAAGTATAGTGCTGTTTGTTAACGACCCGTTAGATCCGGCCGCCATTTTGGGTGTACTGGGGCGATCACACTTAATTCGAAAATAGACGGAAGAAATGTCCGCTGAGCCGTCGTTTGAGCGCACAGGTCGATCCGCGGCTTTTTCTTGCTTCGTGTAAGCTTATTTGGCGTAGGAAAGCTTTTCAAAGTTTAGTGTTTTGACGAGGAAGGGCGAAGGTCCCCCGGGAGAGCACTCAGAAGGCTTCCGTCTTGCTCCCGACCGAAGCCCCGCCCCCCCATTTATAAGAAAAATAATTTTTAACAGATTTAGTTGTGTCTGGATTCAAATTCAATAGATATATTTCTGTTTTAGAATGATTTGTATGTAGTCCTGAAATTTGGCTAAATTTCTTAATCTCAGTCTCAATAGTTTGTAGTGAAACCATTGGATCTAAATGATACAGTACTACGTCATCCACAAACAAGCTTATTTTGTATTCTTTTTCACCAATTATTATAGCTTTTATTTGGGGGTTCTGTCGAATTGCTGAAGCTAAAGATTCAATAGATAATGCAAATAAAAGCAGGGCTAGAGGACATCCTTCACATCTTTGTCTTGTATCTTTCGAAAGTAAAAACTCACAAGAACATATTCTATTAATTCTCACCTTAGTTTTAGGAGCTAAATAAAGACTTGAATGGCCCAAATAGAATTATCTCCAAAACTCATGTGGAATACAAGTAATTTTAAGTAGCAGGTTTCCAATTTGTCAAAAGCTTTTTCAATATCTAGGGCCTAAATTAGAGCTTCTAGGTGGTCAGTATTACATTAATATTTAAAGTTTTGTGTGTATTATCAGTTAAACTTCGATTTGGCACAAATCCAGTCTGATCTGAGTGTAAGTACTTCATAATAAATGTATTTAGTCTGTTTGCTAGTATTGCTGAAAATATTTTGGCATACTGATTTAAAACGGCTATTGGTCTGTAAGATTTTGGCGAGTGAGATCTTTACCTTTTAGGGGGGTATTATTATAATATTAGTCAGCCCAGGTTGGTGGCATTGATCCTTTAGTCAGCACATCATTGCAAGTGTCAGTCAGGGGACCCACTAATAAATTAGAGAATTTTTTGTAAAATTCGGCTAGGAAGCCATCTCTGCCCAGGTTTTTATTATTTTTAAAAGATTTAATGATGTCAGAAACTTCTTGAGCCGAAATAGGTTGCTCCATGGCTGCTTTGTGTTCTAATGAAATTTTACTAATTAACTTGTTTGTGTTTAAATATTGAGTAATCAATTCTGGATTTGGATAATTTGTTTTATATAACTGTTTATAATAGTTAACAAATGAATTTACTATGTTCTTTGAGAATCATTAATAAAATTTATATACTTAGATGATTTTTTTCTTGATTTTCCAGGACAATATTCCTAAAGATTTTGGGTTTCCATGCCAGTACTGCTGTTTTAAATAAAGTAATTTTTTTGGATTTGTGATGTTTCTAAAGTTTCTAGGATCTTTCTCTCAGCTAATAGTTGCTACTTACTTTTTATGTTCATTTTCTAAGTAGGTAATTTTCAAAATGATTCCCTCTCTAGCTTGATCTCTTTTTTTACAGTAAGAAGCAATCGAGATCAATTTTCCTCTTAACACTGCCTTCATGACATCCCAGGTCATGGCTTGGGATACACCATGGTTTGCATTGTCTTCAAAGTAATTTTTTATTGCAAGGGCTATTTCTGTGTTAATTCTGTTATTCAATAAAAGCGATTTATTTAAAACCCAACTAAAGCTTCCGTTGTTCTTCCCTTATTCAGTAAAATGCATTCTAGCCATGCATGGTCAGTCCAGAATTTTAAACCTATTTTAGAAGAAGTCTAGTTATTTTTTTTATATTAATATACAGTCAATTCTAGTATGAACATTATATCTATAAGAATAATATGTGTAGTCACGTTTGGTTTGACATTGGTGGCACCAGGTATCACATAAATCAAATTTGTCAAAAAGGTTAGCTAAATCAGATTTATTCTTTCTTGGGGGGGAATTGTCTTTTTTGTGTAAATCTGTCTAAAGTCAAATTTGCTACACGGCTAAAATCATCCCCAATAATAATGTTCCCATCATAAAATGAGTCTAGTTTTACCAAAACTTCCTTGATAAATTGAAGTTGGTTTTGGTTAGGGGTGTAGATGGAAGGCACGGTAATTGTTTTTTGATCTAATGTTCCCTTTACAAATGTAACGTCCCTTAGTATCAGATTTAATGGTTTTAAAAACAAAATAGATGTTGTTTGAAATTAAGATCACAACCCCCCTCAAGCTAGAGGTTCCAGGGACTTGATATTGCTTGGGTGAACCATTGAGATTTGAAAATTTGTCTTGATGTTAGTTTGAGATGAGTTTCCTGAATAAATAAAATATCTGGTCACAACTTAACTAATGTAGAGGTCATTCTTTTAAATTTAATTTTATTATTTAGACCTCTGCAACTGAATATTATTTTAGTACCAAGAGTCATTTATTATGCTATACTGTAGTTTTGAAATAGTCAAACAATGAATTAAGCTTTGTGGCTAGTATTTCTACCATAAAATAGGGAGTAAAATATGCATAACACACAACTGTCTGTATAAATTTTCAATGTCAAATACAACTTCAGCAAAAAACACCAAACCCCCACCCTCGATTAACCCATCTGTCATGCCTGGGGGTGTCCCCTAGCTTTGGAGGGGCGTGTGCCGTGGTTGCTGAGGTTCGTAGAGAGAAGCGAGAGCCTCAGATATGGAGGGGCAGGGGAGTTACGTCACTCTCCTCCATCCCCTCCTCGGGGTCAACAGCCGCATCTGGTTCTCTCTCACCGGCAAAGCTAGTCGCCTCCGAAATCCTCCCTGGCTCTCTTGGCTTCTCTCCTTTTATCCTCCTCCAGTCCCTAGATAATCCCTCCCCTTTCCTTTCCCAGTCTCCGATTGCGCTCTTCCCCTGTCCTTCCCCTTTCCTCTCAGCCCTATTGTGTGGTTTTCGTTTAGTCCCGCCCTCCTGCACTTCGTGATCCCACCCTGAGTCGGCGAGCACAGGGGAGTGGCTGCTTCCCGCCGCTGTCGTTTGCAGTATCTCCGCTCCCCCTGGTAAGCCCCGTCTCCTCCCGTCTTACTCGGGCCCGTGCACGTCCTCCTGGCCTTGGAAGCTACAGAAAGGAGTTTGTCCTTGCCCTTCCCCCCGTCGTCGTTCTCTGAGAAGGGGGGGAAGATGACTCCTGGCTGCCCGCCTGATCCCTGGCCCAGCCACCGATTGCCGCGCCCTTCTTTGTCCCCCAAACAGTCCAATACCAACCGCTAAAGTTTATAAGTTGTAAAAAACGGAGCTAAGTAGAATGAAAAAACAGGAGACAAACATGAAATAATAATTACAGATCATTCTTGTTAGGGATTTTACTCCACTTCCTGGTTGGCGATTTCTTAGAGTCTTTAGGTTGAAGCATTTTGGGAGAATCCAGAGGGATTTCTAAGCTGAGTGATTTCAGATTTTTCCCTTCATCTAGACCACTGACTTGTAATATAGAACAATTGTGAAGGACCAAAAATTTAGATGAGAATAAAGCCCATCTGTACCTTATATTAGATTTCATCAGGATGACTGTTATTGGTTTCAATTCCCGTCATCTTCTTAAAGTCTCTACAGAGAAGTCTTGAAAGACCTGGATTTTTTTTTTTTAATTTTGATAAGGTAAATGCCCATGGATCCTTGCTTCTTGAAGATTTTTTTCCCTTCGTTTGGTAGTTTTGAAAATACATAAGATGTCACATAGAAACCTGGAACGAGAAGAGGCTGGAGGACCCACTTGAGAAGCTTGCACAATAATTGGGGCTATTCTGTCTTCTTTTTTTAATGTTGTTGCTAGACATGAGGAAATAAAAACTGCTAGATCTGTAGACTGTTCTTCCTTTTCCTCAAAGCCTCTAAATTTTAAATTGTTAGATCTAGATCTGTTGTCCCGTTCCAGTCATTTTTCTGTGCACTGAACCTCGAAGAGTTGCTGCTGCTTCAATTCATCTTGCAGTTAGTCCTAACTTTAAGGTTGTATCCAATGTTTGCGAGGCCAGGCCAAGGTATCTTTGATTTCTTTTAGTTGATCAGTTATAGAGTCCATGAATTTCTTCAGTTTCTCTGCAATATTGAGTTCCAGAGTCTCCACTGAGTTGAGAAGGTCCTGTTAGTAAGCTGTATTTTGTATGAGATAGGTGCTGCCATCTTGGGGCTTTTACCAGAGTCTGGATTCAATTCCACACACATACCCAATCTTTAGACCAGAAAAAAAGATTTAACAGAAGTTGATAGGTGGGCTTTACTTTACCTCCCCCTGGCTTTCCTATCACTATTTCCCGAAAACTTGGCTTAAACAAGCGGTTGGCTTGGGTGTGGGATTGGGAGCCTCAGCTTCAGGCATCCACCATTTATGCGTGTGGCGCTCCACCCATCTAAAACTTTTAAGATGTATACCGACTTTTAAACTTCTCAACAGAACATATGAAACTGCCTTACACTGAATCAGATCTATTGGTCCACCAGATTCAGCACTGTCTACTCAGACTTGGCAGTAGTTCTCCAGAGTCTCAGACAGAGAATCTTTCATATCTGCTATTGCCTGCTCCTTTTTAACTGGAGATGCCAGAGTTTGAACCTGTGACCTTCTGCATGCCAAGCCGATGCTCTTCCACGGAGCCACGTCCTCTCCCCAAATTGGGAAGCTTCTGCATTCAGGCTTACAAGTCCTGATTCCAATTGTTTTTCAGCATTCATCTGCCGTCATCTGCACCCAAGCACAGATTTTGCGGACAATCTTCTCTCCAGGTTTCCATGGTAATGCGTCTCCTCCTCTAAGACAATGACAGTACAATCTTATGTAGAGTTATTCCGGTCTAAGACTACCTAATTTCTACAGCCTTCAACTGGAACAGCTTTAAATAGGATAGCACTGTGAGTCACAGATGCCACAGACTGAAAATATGATCAAGCACCCATGCAGAAAACTCAGCTGGGATAACCACTTCCCTCAAAGTCTTGAGCTTTACATAGCAGTATATTAACTGCAGGACCAAACTGACAGTGCCAGTAACAAGCAGAGCATCCTATAGGTATGTACTCCTAGAAAGAATTTGGTCCAGGAATTGTGTTGGAAATATTAGAGGGAAGGAAGCAGCACTGGCAGGAGTAGCTATGGCACAGTGCTAAGAAATCTGGCTAGAGATGCCTACTCCATTCACAATCCTACAGTTCAAGGTGTTCCTTCAAAGAAAGGACAATTAAGTTAATTACAATTAAGTGTAGACATTGTTGAGGACATCATTCAGAGAAGAGAAGAGTCACAATAAAACTTCTACGTACTAACTTTCCTTCATACCAAAAGACATTTTACTGGTCCTTAAAGCAAAATAGAAGAAGTACAATGATTTCCCCCACTAGTTTACCCCACAAATGATTTCCAGAGAGATCAAACTCAGTAGTTTTGCTTTGCATTTCCAGAACCCTCCATAAAGACTACAACACAGCTGGATTAGAATACTTAAAATGTTGATGACTGTACAAGGAAGCTTGCATGTGCTGCTTGTATCTGTTCAACCGTGAAGCAGAGCTGGTCTTATTAATCCTCAGGAGATGTGCACAGATGCATACTGCAGGATTCTCCAAAATACTCTCTCGACTAATCCTCAAGATACTACCAGGATTAATTTTAATTCAAAGTACAAGCACATATGTTCCTTACATGTCCCTCACCAGTGCAAAATGTCCTGGATGAAAGTTTCATGTTTTTCATGCTCTCAGCTGTCCAAGTCAATAAATTTGATCTTTCGATATTTCTGAACCAGGTCGGTTGCTGTGATCTGGGCCTGACCCCTTTCCCAGGACTGGAAGTCATTTAGACCTTTCTGGCCAACTTGAAATAAAACTCTCTCCAACTCATCCAGCCGGGCCACCAACACAGACGTGTCTTCATTGTAAGTATTCTGAGATGAGTCCATAATACGACGGAAACGGCCAATAAATGTCTAACAAGAGAAACAAAATTACTTAGAATGGAAGAACAGAAAGGGGATTTTACCATAAAGTTTCTTTCTAGTCAGAAAGCAGTAAAGCAGTCAGCAAAAGATAAACTCCTGCTCTGGAAGAAGGCAGGGTGAAAAAATAACAAGAAAACCCTGGAAGCCACCTCCAGCTGAGAGGACTCTCTCAGTTTTAGGACTTTAGTTCAACATGGAAAATTTTAAAACCTCAAACTAACATACAAATGTGAAGAGAAAAAAACTCTAGAGGAAGGGACAAGAGGAGTTCCAATGGCATCCCAAAACTAACAATAAGGAGTCAGAGGGAAGGGAAATGATAGCATGATCCTCTCTCTTGAAGGGGTGGCTGTGGTAGAGTAATTCATCCCAGAGCATGCTGGGGGGGGGGCTGTATTCTGCTCCTGTTGGTGTCAGTTCTCCTACTGCCCCACTCCTCCAGTGGAGAACAAAGCCTGTGGTTTTAGGAGCATCTATGACAGCAAAAACAGGACAAAGCACCAAGAAGGATCCACTTTTGCACAATGGTCTTCAAACTGCTTCCAGCTCTCCTGCTGTGCCTGCAGGAACAAGCTGAAGTGTTCTTGCCCTTAACACTGTAACCTAGAGCTGGGGGGGGGGGGGGGAGATCTGCTTGCAAAATGTGTGCGATTTAAAGAATTATATGTTGTCCTCCCTTACCCCTATGAAACTGTTAGTCCCTTGTGTGAAACCGTGTAACTGTAAATCGCTCAGAGCCAGCAGCTCTGCTGGATTGAGCGATCAATAAATGGAAATGTATTATTATTATTGCAGAGAAACAGAGGGAGGGAGTAACCCAAGACCCACTATGTATTTAGAATCCATCCTCCCCCATTTACTTCTGTTGCAATTTTATATTGTAAGGGTCCCTATTGCGGGATATAAATAATTAAATTAAAAGTGGAAGAGTCCTTGAACCTGTCCAAACATCTGGTCTGATGATATGCAAGAGACAGGGGCAACGCTCCCTCTAAGCTGTGGAGTCTTGTGAGCAAAAAATCTACTTTGTGAGCTACTGGCATTAAAGTTGTGAGCGAGTGATTTGGCTACTGCATGAATTAGTTTGCTCAGGACCCCCTTCCTTTAGCAAAGACAAAAATGTGTGAGCCGGAGGCTAAAAAACTGTGAGCTAGCTCACATGAACTTAGCTTAGAGGGAACACTGGACAGGGGTTCCCTGGAAGGCTGACATGGAAAAAGAAAATACCACTGTGGTAATGCAAGATGCTCGAAGTTGCAACCAACTGGTCTCTACTTATTCTGTCTGGGACTAGCATGACCCATCCTGGCTGCTTCAATTCTCTAGCTCCTTCTCCATACTTCCAAACAAAATTGACCTTGCAAAGGCTACTTGAGGGAGGAAAGCAAAAAAAAAAAAAAAAAAGACCAACACGCCCCATCCAGCACATCAAAGGAACCGGAGGAGGGGGAAACTGGCTGAAATCCATAAATTGTCTTGCCATTCTATGTAAACAAGCAGCCGCCAAGCTTACATTTATAATCAGGACTGAATCTCTGGGATCAAGAGAACATGTTTTCAGTTTTAGGCAGACTTCAATCTATTTCACTTTGCCATTAGGGACATTTTGGTGGGTTGTTAGTACGGCAACAATATGCAGCCTTTCAAATGCAGTCCCAACCCCCAAATACTGCACTTTCCCACTTATGGGAGCTGGATCCGTACAGAGACAGAGAGAATGCATTGCATCAGGAAAATCTAACAGACTGTCTTTTTCTGAGCTCCACAATATCCAAAACCACACAATTTTGATTGTAACAGCACAGACAGTTTGAGTATGCAGTTTGGGTACATAACATCACCAGGCATTCCAGTCAAGTAGGACACAGAGAGGCCAGCACAGGAAGAGCAAATTAGGCAAACAGAAAACAAAAAGCAGCACCAGCCATCTTCTGCCAAGTTCAGAGTTTTACCTGCAATATGGTCTGAGCTATTTCAACATTTTCAGGACTGTCAAAATTCAGCAACTGGGAGCCAAATCCATAGTAAAAGGGCCCCAGTTTATGCAGGTCAATCACATTGGCATCTGCACTGAACACCGTCCGCCAGCTCTCCCTGTAAATCTTTGGCAGCTCCACAGAAAGAATCCTCCGCTTATTGTCATACAAGCCTTTTGCCAGCCAGAGGGGAATTTCCAGCTTTGTGCCCTGCAGATAACAGAGAGCAGGAAAGATAAAAAGGAACGATCAACAAAACTGTTAAATACTTCTTAATATTACCAAGAGGCACGTGAAGCCTGCTTTATCTGAGTTGATTGGCAACAGTTGTTTAGGGTCGTGGGTGGACAGCTTTGACATCACAACCTGATCCATTAGGAGAAGAAGACTCAAGCTGAGACCCTGGCATGTAAAGCAGATGCTCTGCCACTGAGTCACAGCCTCTCTCCAAATTACTCTAAAACCTGTCACACTAAGATTATACAGAGACCAGAGGACTAGTAGCTGATTCACAGTCAGACATTTTCCAAGGAACTTCCACACTGCTACATGGTGCTCACTTTGGTAACTCATGAGATTTGGCTGTGTCTTCAAGAGCACATTTAGCAGGCAATATGCAGCCCTAAAACTAAGGTATGAGACAGATCCATCATATCAATATGGCAGGCTTGAAATGAGCTTTTTCTCTGCATCCTCGATGTTTTTGTAGGTGAAATCTCAGACACCACTCCTCCCCCAAAGAAAGCCCTGCATCAGCAGAGCCTCTCAAAGCTGGGAGCAGAATCACAGCAGGGGGCAGGACAAACTTTGTAAGTTTCAGTAAGGACTGACACCATGTCCTGACTAGGAGATGCCACCACAATAAAAAAGGAATGCTAGAAACAGATTAGGTGGGTAGCCTTGTTGGTCTCAAGCAGAACAAAGTTTGTGTCCAGTAGCACCTTTAAAACCACTTTTAAGTCTTTTATGCAAGGTATAAGTATTTGTGTGCATGCACACTTCTTCAGATGTATCTCAAAAAGTGTGCATGCACACAAAAGCTTATACCTTGAAAAAAATAAAACCTTGTTGGCCTTAAAGGTGCCACTGGAGTCAAACTTGTTCTGCCAGAAACAGAGTCAGACTTTATTGCATGTGACATTCATTTACTATAAACAAAATCTGAATAAACTGGCAAAACCAGCTTAACTCCCTTTAACCCAATGGAACTGCTATTTATATTTGCTTCCTGTCTCCGATATAAACACCCATTCGCGCCTTTTATTACCATCCGGGAAGCGAAAAACTGCAGACCCGCCCCTCCCGAGGCAGACCCCGTTGAGAACAGCCATTCAGCACGCCAGACCACACCCCCAAGGTTCCACACGAGCAGCAACGTCACCCTTATACCACTACAGAACGGTTATCCTCCTCGAGAACCCGGATGGAAACGTCATCGTTCCCACCAGGAGGCAACCGGGAAATGTAGTTCCTCCAACACCACCCCAGTTACCTCAGGGACCGCAGCAAGGGGCTCGGGCCCGGCTTTACCAAGCACGGCGGCCAGGCGCGGCAGGGCAATCTCGGCGCGGCACGGAAGCCTCTCCTGGGACATGAGAATGTCTCCCAAAGAGAGGAAGCTCTCCTCGAAGCCAAGCCCGGCTTCCACTGGCACGTAGGCCTCCCCCATCGCTCTCCCGCAGCTTGAGCACGAAGCGAAGACAGCTGACGGGGAGCGTTTGCGTTCCCCGCGCGGGAATGACGCATGCGCAGAGATGATGAGGCTCGCAAAGGGAAGGGCGTGAAGCGTCCGCGACCTGACTGAGATGGGCAGCCTGCAAGAGGGCGAGCGACCTTCTGAGTCTGTGGTCGCGAAAACAAACATGCGGGAGACTCATATTAACAAAAACAAGATTTTATTCTGTGGCCATGCTGTCAGATGCATGTGAGGAGAGGGAGAAACCCCACTACGTGCCTCTGACAGAAGTAGCCGCTCTAGTCCATTTGGTGGCTTTCCCTGGATCCTAATAAATCCTAATGGTGGCACATTAAAGACTGACATGATTTTATTCTGGTGGGTAGCCGTGTTGGTCTGAAGCAATAGAACAAAGTTTGATTCCAGTGGCACCTTTAAGACCAACAAAGTTTAATTCTGGGTATAAGCTTTTGTGTGCATGCACACTTCTTCAGATTCTGGGTATAAGCTTTCGAACGAAATTTAATTCTGGGTATAAGCTTTCGAAAGCTTATATACCCAGAATTAAATTTGGTTGGTTTTAAAGTAGACAGTTCTGACCTTGATGGACCTGATGGTCTGATCCAGTATAAGGTAGGTTCATATGTACCTATGTAAGATATCCAAAACAGAAATGCCAAAATACATACTTTAACTTTTAAAAATTACAATTCTCTGTATCTCTCCCTTATATATAAAGCCGTAGTGGGGCCCAATGTTCCAATTCACACCAACAGTGTTTGGAGGCTTGAACTGTCAGTCAGAAGAGGCTGGCTGGGTTGCCTGGCTGCTTTGTGTAGTCCCGCCCACGTCAGCCCCAGCCAGAGTGTTCAGGTCAGTCTGCTCTGGGCCTCTGACAGGAGAGGACCATCTGCAGACTGAGTGCAGGGACAGGGCTTCTACGGCTGGGCCGCTTCAGCCCACTCTTCTCTAATTGGGCCAGCGCTTCAAGGTCATTTGCATATGGAAGCTGATTGGACTTCATTCCACACCTCAAACTCCCTACCCCCTTCCGTAAGACAGTTGGCATTGTCAGTTGCATATGGGACCTGCTGTATTCTGAGGTAAAATGTGTCCTCACTAACAACACATCACTTCCCCTTCAACAGAAACAAACCCAATAACACAATCATGCCACACCACAAAAAAGACAGATCACACCACAAGCAGAATACCAAATGATAGGAAACGGTGCCAGCAGTCACCCCATTTCTGCCACAGATATGTACCTGAGAGCACTTCAGAGGATGGTGTGCAGGTCCCAGGTTCATGTTTTAAAAGCTGCCTGGGGGATTATGGACCATTCACACACTTTCAACATACCTCACAGGGTTGTTGTGCGGATCATATGGGGGAGAGGAGAATGATGTCAGCTGCTTTGGTTCCCACTGCAGGGAAAGACTGCCCTTTCCCTAGGCAGAGGATGTGGGGGGGGGGTAAACCTGAAGACAGACAGGCAGATAAAGGTAGGCTG
>NW_015172088.1:203970-204166 GCF_001447785.1 Gekko japonicus
CAAAGCCGAAGAGAATGAAGTAAGGTGCTTTGCTCCCCGCTAATGAGAAATACAGAATTTTGCCTAGAAAGAGGCTGCTGAGAGGGGAGGAGATAAAGTTGCCAGCTTTAGGTATGGAAATTTCTGGAGATTTGAGGGGTGGAGCCCGGAGAGGGGACCTCAGACAGGTACAGTGCCATAGACTCCACCCTCCAAA
>NW_015172088.1:204505-214152 GCF_001447785.1 Gekko japonicus
TGGCAACCCTACTTTCCCCTCAGTGCTTGTTGGTAGGCAACTAAGCTGGGTCCTGTCACCTATTTTGGCCTTTGGGAGAAAACACATTGGGGCCAGTCCTGATAGGGTTGCCAACTCCAGATGGGAAATACCTGGAGATTTGAGGGATGGAGCCTGAAGAGGGTGAGGTTTGAGGAGGGGTGGGACCTCAGACAGGTACAATGCCATACACTCCACCCTCCAAACCACTCAGTCCCTCATGGGAAACCATTGTTGCCAATCTCCAGGTGAGGGCTGGAGACCACTCGAAATTACAACTGCTCTGCAGAAGGGAGGGCAGAAATCAGCTGAAGTCAAAGGGGCAGATAATGGTAGGTTGATGGTTAGCTGGGAAGGAGATGGGGTTGCCAACTCCAGGCTGGCAAATTCCTGGGGATTTCAGGGGTGGAGCCTGGAGAGGGTGGGGTTTGCGGAGAGGTGGGACCTCAGACAGGTAGAATGCCATAGACTCCACCCTCCAAACCAACCATTTCGTCCTGGGTAACAATTGTTGCCAATCTCCAGGTGAGGGCTACAGATCACTCACAATTACAACTGCTCTTCAGGTAGCAGAGATCAGTTCCTCTAGAGAAAACAGTGGACTCTGTCATTATACCCTGCTGAGGTCGCCACAGCAAATTGACACTGTTTGCCCAAAGCCAGAGCACTCTCCCAGAGCCTCTTTCTAGATCTCGTTGTATTTATTTCCACAACGGGCCTTATTACTAGTTGTCATATAAAGCTACAAACCACATAGAAAAATTCAGTAAATTTTGTATGTAGTACAGAAATTCAAAGTACAAAAAAACTTACGAAAAGTCTGGTATGCAGAGCAAAAAAAGTCTTGTGTGCAGAACAGAAATTCAAAATGCAGCAAGTCTTGCATACAGAGCAAAATACAGCAAATGTTGCATGCAAAGCAGAAGGCTTTCATGCAGAACAGATACAGCAAAATTTATTATTTATTACTTTTGATTTATATCCTGCCTTGCCAGCACTGGATGCACTGCTTTTTATTATACTTCTTCCGTAAACGGATTGATGCAAATCCTGTCCTCCACACATCTTCCTCTGAAAACCCACAAAGAACTTCAGTAAACTGGAAATTCTGGAATCTTCAGGGTTCCTTATACGCTTGTACTGTGAGCATGAAGGTTCTCAACAGCGACCAGCAGGTTAATGCTCTCAGGCACCTGCTCCTGGTTTTAAAGAAGAGGACATATTTAGATAACAAAAGATGGATTAGTGCTACTAACCACTACCAAGTGACAAACCAGTAGGGGAGGGGGGCTGAGATTAGGAGAAGCATAAATTTTCCACCCCACCCACAAAAAACACCAGTTGTAAAGTATATTCTCCTCTTCTTTAAATCTGCCGATTCACAAGAAGGCAGGCACTGTTACAGGTCCTAGAATGAGCTGGTTGGAGAGGAGAGCCTTCTAAGAGGACTCATCCCAGGCACACAAAGAGTAGAGGAACTGGCTATAGGACAAACAGGCTTGATGTGTGTGTGTGGGGTCAAATCTGCTGCATTCCCCCTAAAACTCCTGGATAAGGGAGAAGTGCCTTCCTAGACATGTCCTTTGACTTGTGTGATCCTGTATATAGAGATGAAATTAGTAGAAACACACCAGGGGAACGGTTGGACAAATGGAAAAGAATGTGGCAGTAAAATGAAGGACAATCTGAAGGAATTGCAAGCACCATGACAACCGTGACCTAATATTGACTTATGATGTAGTGCCATCCTTGGCAGAACACAGATGGTGCAGCATGCCCAATCATGGCAGGAAGGCAGACGTCACAAGGCCGAGCCAAGAATCTTGTGGTATAAAAAAGGCACAAAAACCTGTGTTTGCCCTCAGCAGAACAGCTTGGAGATGGAATGGGAGTCTAGCAGGGGAGAAAAGTTTTTCAGAAGGGACAAAATAAGAATCATACAATAGAATTTCTAGGGAGGCTAACTAGCCCAAAGCACTGTCTCAGAATGAACAACAGAACCTCCCTTCACTTCCTCCTACTTATACCGGTTGCCGTGAGCAGTTTACCCTTCAACCTAGATTAGGAGGAGAGACACCCCTTCCCATTTCAATTAGACCAGATGACAGTGATAGCGCTGTCCACACTTTCTGCCTTCACCCCCTCCCCCATTGGGTGGCTTTTCAAGGAATCCCTGTACATTTGCTTTGGAACCCCATGTTTTACAGAGGATCCTGGGACACATTCGGGCACACATGATCAGTCAACATTTGGCTCTTGCCAGAACCGCTAGTTTCTCATCCCAGGGAACTGACAGCATGACATACAAGAACCTCAATATTTCCTTGTGGCTGTGTGTTACTGGGGAAGATGGGCGGTAGATGGCCAGCTGTCTTTCACGGGAGGTGGTCTTGCTGCTGTTATTTATCTTGCCACTGAGGAACCCCACTAAGAAAAACTCCAGCGAAACCCAGGAACACAGTTTGACAAATTCTATGAAGGGACACACAACTCTTGTGTTGCTGTATGGCCATGTAATACATAAATGGAGAATTTCAAGCTGGGGTAGGAGGTAAACATCCACTGTCTGGAAAAACAGCAGCTTCTTTCTAGATGCTTCTTGGCGTTCCAGTTGTGGGAGGCTAGTCAGCCCAAATGACAGAAGAATGGGGGGAAGTGCTGGGACATCTGTGTCAATTCTGTATCCTTCTTGCCTCTTTTTGACAGGGACATCATGCGGGAGGAGGCCTGTTTCTCCTGTGCCTGTCTGTCCTGCCCTCTTCTCTAACGGGTGAGTGAAACTCCTGTGGCTGGCCTTGTAGAAATTTGGGCATCCAAAAGAGAGCCCTTTGAACTCTAGGGACTGACAGAGAGATGAAGATACCATTGCCAACTCCACGTTGGAAAATTCATGGAAATTTGAGGTGAAGCCTGGGAAAGGCAGGGTCTGGGGCAAAGCAGCCAGTTTCTCCTTGAGAACTGATCTCTGTCATCTGGAGATCAGTCATAATTCCAGGCGATCTCCAGGCCCCATCTGGAGGCCGGCAACCCTAAATGGAGACAGCGGCCTTGGAAAGGAACTGGGGATAGAAGGTAGCAGACATGGAAACCCAAGCATATGTGGAAATCTACACTAATAATGTCAGATGTGATCAGCCAGTTCAAACACTGTAATTCCAATGCATGAAGCAAATTAAAGTTTTCCACTCAGTGCCTGTCTCAATTATCATAGATAATGGTATTTCCAGGAATTAGATGTGAAAACCCGGGTTTGAATCCTTATTCTGCCATGGAAGCTTGCAGGGTGACCTTAGGCCAGTCATATGTAGGGTTGCCAGCCTCCAGGTGGGGCCTGGAGATCTCCCACTTTTACAACTGATCTCCAATTGACAGAGATCAGCTCCCCTGGAGAAAATGGCTGCGTTGAAGGGTGGACTCTATGGCATTGCACCATGCTGAGGTCCCTGTCTTCCCCATGCTCCACCCCCAAAGTTTCCAGGTATTTTCCAACCCAGACCTGGTAACCCTAGTCACAGGCTCTACCCAACCCTACCTCACAGACTTCTTGTAATGATAAATTGGAACAAGGGAGAATCCTGTAAGTTGCTTTGGGTCCCCACTGCAGAGAAAAGTGGGTTATAAACAAACATGGGTCCCATGTGCATGCTGAAGCAGCGCAGTGGGGACTCCCACAGATAAGATGGAGAAACAAATGACTTTGTAAGTTAACCAAACAGAAGGGGGGGGGAGTCAAATCGCTTGATAAACCTCAATATGCTCCAGAAGGGATGGTGGTGTAACTGAATGTCACTTAAACAAGGGTGGGGTGTGTGAAAGAAAAATCTGCCAGTTCAAAACCCTGAGAATCTTGGAGGGGGAGATTCGGGAATGAGGTGGGATTTCCAAAGTATTTTTCCCTCCCACATTGCCTTATGTGCTCCTAGTGTCAGCTCAGATTCAGTGACTTCACCAAGACGACCCAATGAACTTTGAGAATGAGCAGGAAAATGAGCATCTAAGGCCAAACAGATGTATTCATGTGCCAGTATGGGTGGTGGAGGAGCATATTCTTATAAAACATCAAGAGGAATCAAATATATATCAGCTAGCCCCATGGCATGCTGCTATAGCCTGCTGGTCTGAGCAAATCTATCAGTTTGATTTTTATTCCACCTTTCCTCCAAGGGGCAACATGTGGTATATACAGCTCTTACTGCATCCATTTTATCCAAACAACCCTGCAAGGTAGGTTAGACTGAGGGATGGTACCTGGCCAAAGGTCATCAGTGATCTCTATGACTGAGATGGAATTTGAACTCAGGTCCTCTTTGACCCAGTTCAACCAGTAGGCCACAGTGGTAAAGCCATTCTCCCTGCTGGCTATTACAAGTCCCTACTCCATCTGAGGTGTCTTCTGCAACCATAAGAGTGGAGACTCTCTCTTTTCAAGAGCATTCTTTCAACATTAGATGTTGTAGTTGCTCCTGTCCTGCAACACTTCTTGGATATGTCTGCCCCTGGAGAAATCAGTTCCCAATAACAGGCATTCAGAAGAATTAAAGTTTATTGAGACATTGATAGGATCCAGACTCATAACTTTCTTTGTTAGAACTGAGGTCAAGCATGCGAAGCAACCAATTATACTGCAGTCAAATAAGACATTATTGGCTCTTGGCCAAATGCACCTAAGCTACAAGCCCGCCAAACTAACGGCATACAATTCCCAGGTGAAAGAGAATACCAAAGCCAGTGCAGATCTCAAGGTTACATGGCTACATCAGACAGATAACAGCATAGTGGCCAGAAACGAAAGTATACGTTCTTGTTCGCACCCCCCACATCTCCATGGCAACCAAGCCCAAGAAGGGGTGTCAAATTGACAATAAGAAGGGAAAAGGTGGACGACCTGTAGAGACCAAGGCAGACTTAGTTGGCCCATCAGAATTCACCTGCCTTTTCTTCCTCCTCCTAGGTGCAGACTGTGGTTCACAGCTCATAGCCCTTCCAAATTCCAAGCAAGAATTTGTAGCTGCAGGTGAATTCCCTTGGGTAGTTTCACTGCGCAATCTCCACAATAAGCACATTGCTATTGGATGTATCCTGAGTGAGTACTGGATAGTCAGTGTGGCGTCGAGTTTCCAGAACAGGTAGGTGAAGAATTCTGAGCAAACAAAACACAAATTCAGCTGAGCTGATCACATTGCCAATGTGATCAAGTTTCCTTAAGTACCTGCTAGAAGAAACTTAGTTGTTATTAACAATAGTTCTTACAGCGTGATGCTGTCCTGGGATTACTCTAAGCTGAATGTGGACTGGATCACTACCGATTCTCCTCTGCTAGCAGCATAAAGCATTATACTGGATGTAGCTGGACTGCTCTACTGGTGGAAGGCTGCACCAGCATAGGCAGACATTGCTCACGAGAGCAGCAAAAATCGATGGAGCTGAAGTCATGGCAGGGGAAGAGCAGATTTTTTTGGAATCCTCTGCTCACACAGAGGTTGGTCCCACCCATGATGGTGTTTTATGCCTGCAAGAAAGGTGATGTAAATCAAAATATCCCAACTGGAATAAATGAAGAGCCTTGGCTGACACCAGGGGGCACTACTAGGTCACTGCATACGTAACAGAGGTGGGGAGACTGGCAGGGATGTCTCTCAGCAGGCACCCAGCCACAGGTGATCCCTGTTGCAGTTCCTACCCATTAGCTGTCATTGTTTCTCTACAGGCAGTCTTTGAACCTCACAGAGAGAAATAGTTCCACAACACCATGCATACCACCCAGGAGGCTGGCCAAAGCAGCAGCCTCTGGCAGGAAGGCACTCTCTCTTCTCTGTAGTTGCTGTGTCTTCCCTCCCAGGGCTCCTGTGACTTTCCAGCTTGCGGGATGGACAGCAGTACAACTGGTAGAGTGGTACCCAGCATGTAGATGCAGTGATGTAGGGCGGTGATGTAGGCACCTGCTGTTCCTCAGTAAGTCACACTGTTCTCTCAGGTACAAACACTAGATAAAAAGGGGACAGTCTGAATAATCTCTAATGCAGCCAGAATTCTTTTCCTCCCTTAAAATTGTTGAAGAAAACTGGCACGCTTGGCACATAATTTCTGCTGTCTCAGTTCTCACAGTCCCAGCTGTCAGCAGTAGCCAGGTACCAAAGTATGAAAGATTTATAAATGATGAGTTTGATTTCCTCCTGTGGCCCCCCCCCCCATCCGCCAAAAACCAAGCCTGAACTTTACCAAGTCTGCTTTGTGAAAAGCTCACCCTTGTGCTGTCACTTCCCACTGCTGCAGCCACCCCCCCCCCAAGCCAGTTTGGTGTAGTGGTTAGGAGCGTGGATTCTAATCTGGGAAAACTGGGTTTGATTCCCCACTCCTCCACATGCAGCTGCTGGTGTGACCTTGGGTCAGTCACAGTTCTCTCAAGCGCAGTTCTCAAAAGGGCTCTCTCAGCCCCACCTACCTCACAGGGTGTCTGTTGTGGGGTGGGGAAGGGAAAGGAAATTGTAAGTCACTCTGAGACTCCTTCAGGTAGCAAAGGGTGGGGGTATAAATTCAATCTCTTCTTCTTCTCTTTCCATTTACCTGGTACTTGTGGCAGTTGAGAAGTGGACTCAACTTTCTCTCTGGCACATAATTTCTGTGGCACCTTCACGCACCTTGGAAAACTATTTTGCTCAGTATCCCTGGTGCTTGGCTTACTACAGTTGCAGTGGTCAAAGTAAAAGGGAGGGAAATCTCATAGAAACATCCCAGTGAGGCCTCTCAGCTACTGGTGCCTGGAGGGAAAAGTCAGACAGATCAGGAGCATTTGGTCGTCATTCTCTTCCCAATTACATACCTGGGACTATGGCTGAGCCTGATTTCTTTTAAATGGGCTCAGAAAGATGGGCTGCCCATCTCCCCTTCCTCATTCTGATCTCACAATGTGGCATACAAAATAAGTAAGGCAGCTGGTTCTCCACCACAAGAATCTGTTTCAGCTGAGGGCCTGCAACTTGCCCAGGGTGTGATTTGATAAATACAATGTGAGAAAATCCACAAAGAGGCATGGCTGGATGGACTGAGGAGGGCAGGGGAACGTTAAATGCAGCTGAGGAGTACAAATAGATTTGCCAACTACAGGTTGGTAAATCTGGGGGCGGTGCCCCGGGAGGGGAGGGTGCTGTGGGGATATAGTGCCATAGTTCCCACCTTCCAAAGTTTCCATTTTCGCCAGGGGAACTGATTGCTGTAGTCTGGACAGAAGGTGAAATTCTGAGATAACACCAGGCCCCACCTGGAGGTTGGCAACACTAGTTACAGAGTAGTGTGACAGTGACATACCAGTCAGTTAGATTTGCTTACTGCTCTGTCTCGTGCACATCTCAGAAACCTTTGCTTCTTAGGAATCTTCTGCCTGGAAGCTAGTCTGGGGGCTTGTAAGCGTGTGCCGTTCCTGGGAGCACAGAGGAAGGTCATGATGAATTAATGCAGGCTTACTATTTTCCTGTATTTCCATGTTTTGTGCTTTCATGCCAATAAAGGTTTTGTTTGCTGCTGAATTAATGCAGGTGCAGCATCGTCACAGCTCTCTTTGAAGGGTTCGTAGAGTGCCTTTCCCTTAAGCATGAGCCCCTCATTACCCCCACAGTACTGAGTGATAGAGGAGGAAGACCTGAAGTTCCACACATGGCTTGGGGCGAGGAGGACAGAAGGGGGTGTTGCAGGCCCCTGCAGAAGTTGCACGCTGAGCCTCTCATTTGTCTCTGTGGTCAAGATGTTGTTCTGTGGTGTGACCAGTCTTGGGTTCCGATCTGTTTCCATCCGGATTTATGGCTGCATTCTAGACTTGCAGAAAACCAGCTTTGCCATGAGGCAGCCGCATTTATTATTCATTTTTAAAAAAATATTCGCCACCTCTCTACCTTGTGGCACTCGAGGTGGCTTACAATATAAATAAAACAGCTATAAAAATATAACAGTAAAAATCTCAATTAAGACTGTTAGTAAAAAACTAAGACAAATACAGTCTTAACTAAAATTGTCTTCTGCTGCCTCCTGAAGGTCAAAAGCGAGGGGGTCAGGGTCACTTCCCCGGGGAGGTGGGGCTGCCATGGAAAAGGCCCTGTCATGTGGGCCCAAAAGAAAAGCATCTTGATTAGTGGGAGTCAGAAGAGCCTCTCCCTGTGATGTTAATTCCCAGGAAGAATGTAGCACTGAGGAGGTTCATTCAGATATCCCCCTCCTAAGCAATGCGGGGTTTTACATGTCCCAGCCCCTCTCTCGATCCTCATTATATCATCTCCGGATCCTTTCCATTTGTTCTTGTGGTGAGTCCTGTACAGCCTCTGCCCCTCTCCCGTGCAAATACTTTTTTCCTCTCTCAGAGACTAATGTGGATGGTCACATACAATAAATGTGTTCATGGCCTAAAGGACCTGCAGCAGAACTCAGGATCTTCCCATGTACAGCCTTTGGGAGGAAGCTCCAAGTGATATACGTGTGCCTTGGGAGTGTGATGTCATCGTAGCATTTTCGCACTTCCCAGATATTGATTCGTGCCATCTATCCAGGATTACCATCTGCTCTGTGTGCAGTTGGTAATGGTGAGGTTAATCTTCTTATACTAGTTTTTTGTTTCTAATGCAAACCCCCCCCCCATTCTGCTACTTTCCCCTTTTTATCTGGGGGAAATATAGGGTACTCGTGCATTTCCTCCAGGAGGGCAAGGAGTTCTCCCAGGGAAGATTGAGAAACGGTGCAGGAAAGGTTACATACTACTGGTGCAGGGAAGGTTACATACCGCTACTTCAACTAAAACTTTAGAGATTAATTAACATATCATCCAGCATCTTGTCAGTTTTCACCCTTAAAAACCAAGCCAGAATTTTAACTTGATTTTAAAAGAAACTGGTTACACAGGTGAGATCTTTGTATGAGAACAATGTGTTTCTGCCCTGGGGACTCCCCATCAACTTGGTTCTTGCCCCGTGAGGTTGAGATCCAATTCTGTACTGCAAGTAGCAGTTGTCAAGAGGCCAGAACAAAATTGGCTTTGCGGCTTTGGTGCAGGGGTGAAAAAAGCAGCTGAAGCTTTACAATGGGGGGGGGGAGCATCATTACCTACTAAGGCCTGCTTGTCAAGGGCCAGTTGAAAAGCTGGCAATTTTAGCAAGCCCAGAATTCTGGAAATTTTTTTGCATGCAAATGGGAAGGAGTTTGCTGCCTTGCCAAAACCACATTGGGAGAACTGCTTGGTTGCATCCTCAGTTTGGCCATCACTTAATTCTCCCTCTCACAATTCTGCATACAAGTGCTCAACAGGTGATGCTTTACCAATCACAGTACTTCTGTGTTGAAGAAAGCTGGATTTCTCTCTCATGCAGTATGTGTGTTCAGTGCAGGCACTCTGCTGGAAATCCAAGTCAGAGCTGGTTGGAAGCAATACTCTGGGATCGGGGCCCAGGAGCAAAGTCTTTGGCTAACCACGCTTTTAAAATTTTTACTCCCCTTGGTTCTAGGACCCAGATTTTCGCTGTGGCAGGTGTCACGGATCTGAAGAGCAACAGAAGCATCCCTTTTCCTATTGGCACCATCTTCTTCCACGAGGACTTTGATGAAATCACTCTTGCCCACGACATTGCACTTTTGAAGACAGCCAACTCACT
>NW_015172088.1:214198-227498 GCF_001447785.1 Gekko japonicus
CGACTGCTCTGATGAACTGCATGGTTGTAGGGTGGCTGAATCCTCACGCAGGTGAGCTACTTGCTCTTTGCAGGCACCACCTAGGAAATAACCACTTACGACATTCTCTATTCCATTTTATCCTGCCCAGGGGGTTGTATTTCACATTCTGCCCCTTTTTACCTTTACGGCCAGTTCAGGCCCAGATGCAACACAATGTTGATTCCCGGGTAAGCAAGCGCCCTCTAAACAGCAGGTGCCCCATTTGACCTGTCCCTGAACCAGATGACCATTTATCTGATTTAAGCTTATGGTATGGGACACTTTCAGAATAAAATCCAGGAGTCTCATAAGACCGTGTGAGCTACTCCCCTCTGAGCCTATGACAGAAAGGGCAGCTTTTAGCATAGTCGGTGGCCTCTAACTGGCTCTTGGTTGCACCGTGAAGTGTGTGCTGTGTTCGCTCCCTCTCACACCTTGATCTCTTGGTCTAGACAGGAAGGGGCTCTCTACGGAAGCTCTCCATGGATGATGTTGACCCTTGTCCTCTGCAACGAACCGTGAGCACGGAGTGTTCCAGCCACAGGGAGGGTGACAACGCAGCTGGATGCCTGGTGAGGAAGGCTCATCCAGTGGCGCATCCTTAGCCTTCAGGATATATATTTAATTGTGGCCTTTTGTTAACACAACCAGTGTTAAAAATGTGTTCAAAGGTGACATTTTTCTACTCCTATATACTAGTTCTATTTAAGTGGCTGCGGAACAGTCCATTGTGTTGAAAGCGCGGGAAACATTGCATTGAAAGCTTGGGCTTGAGCCACCGTGTGATACAGAGTGTTGGACTGGATGGGCCATTGGCCTGACCCAACATGGCTTCTCTTACATTCGTATGAAATATTTCATATTTGTAACAAGATGGCCTTCTTTTGCCAATGGACGCAGGAGCAGGCCTAGCCATTCCCAAGTGGCAGTTGTCGAATGCTAAAGACGTGAGCATTCTGTAAAAGAGACTGCCGGATGTGGACCAAGGGTCTGTTGAAGGTTAAGAGGTGGCCCTGGGACTGTATCCTCAAATGCACCTGGGAACTTTGTACTTTAATCTGCAAACTGGATAAATGAACTGGGGGGAAGGGTACCAGTCTGGATCACTTGTGAATGTTCAACAATCTGCTTGCTGAGGACGACCCCTTGGAATGTTTTATTGTTTTACTGCCTGCCTTTTCTCTTTTCAAGGGGGACCCCGGAAACCCTATCATGTGCCAAGCAAAGGAAACTGGCCACTGGGTGCTGAAAGGAGTGCTGACTGAAGGTGGCCCCAGATGTTATGGGCCATTCCTCTACACCAGGCTGTCCTATTACAGCGACTGGATTGTGACCTCCACGGCAAAAGGAGGAGCTCCCCTCTTTCCCACCCTAGGCAGGAGGCCTTTTGCCATCTGGACTCCGACGGAGGAGCCAAGAGGGACACCAGAACCCATTCTAGCCAGTAGAGTTCTCAACTTCTCGGATGCTTCATTTGATCTCCCTCTCAGTCCTGATGCAGAGTTACAACAATGGAACACAGAAGGGTTTTTAAATGGCTCAGCCAGGTCACATGGCAGGTCTGATCCAATCTACTATGATTATTACAATGGGGAGATGCTCCCCATTTCCACTGCAAGGAGAGGTCAGCCTCAGGGACTCATTACTGCAAGCCTCCTCCTCCTCCTTCTTCTGACTTGCTCGATAACTGCTTAAGTGGGTGGCTTAAGATTTAAGTGGAGGTTTTGCACCAAGGAACTCTCCCATCTGCACTGCCAAGACTAATGCTCTGTGGTGCTGGTCCGTCTCTTTAGCTGGAAAGTTCTTTTGAACCATTAAACTTGCCATCCTTTGATCCACTTGGTGTGAAATGACTCCAAAGTAGAAAACCCACTGTGTATAACATAGCCAGGTGTTAACTATAAAAATCACTCGTCACACGGAGTACAGAAAAGGAAAGGGAAGCATCGCAGTGGCAGGAGGCTTGGGAAGCAGGTGCCTCGCCAGGAAGAGGGCAAAACGAAGAGGCCAGGGAAATGCAAGCGGTGCCACGGGGCTCTTCCCTGCCCATCTTAGTGTCAGTGAGCTGCTTGTTCTGGGAGGAGAGCCTGCAGCTGACGACTGGCCATCTTCGCCTTCTGCCAAACGCTACGGTAGCTCTGCAAGGCCATCTGTAGGACACGAGAGGTGAAAGATGAAGGCAGAATCCATTGGACAGGAATCTCAGCCAACATTCGTAATTAATTAGTTAACTGACTGATTATTTACTTTGTTTATACCTTGCCTTTCTCCCCGATGGGAATGAGGAGCAGATTACAATGCTCTCCTCTCCTCTGTTTTCCCTTCACAACAAACACACTGTGAGGGAAGTTAGGCTGAGAGTGTGTGAGACTGGCCCAAGGTCACCCAGCAAACTTCCATGGTAGAGCAGGGATTCAGACATGGGTCTCCCAGATCCTACTCTGATACTCCGGCCACTGCACCACACTGGCTTGCAATGGCTAATTGAGGCCTGTCATCAACAGAACATCACTGGTGGTCCAAGTATGGCACTTCTCAGGAACACAGCCTGTCCCAGAAGACAATCCATGGGGGGGGAAGGAAGCACCTCTCCTTCCACACCTGCAGTCCTGGAATTGCTTTGCAGATGTACACTCAATGTAGAAACCCACTCCAATCTAGGCAATTGTGATCAGGTTGCTTTTTTCCTCCCATGTGGCTCAGAAAGTCTTAAGACCTCACACAGCTCAGCAGCAGGAGCCAAAATCACCTGAACCGCAGACAGCAAAGACCAGGGCCTGGGCTTCTGTCTCAACTAAGGCATTAGGGGCTTTCTCTGCAATGCTGACCATGCAAGCCTGCCTTCAGAACTGCCCTGGCAGAACAGCCTATGTCTATCTGGGGCTTTTGTTCCACATTATTCTTCCTTTGTCAGTGCTGGGTCTGCCTCCATCCTCAGTTCTCAAAGAAGAAACCACAATTGGGTTGAATGCAGCGGGATCACAGCATTATTGGCTGCCACAGTGGGAAGTCCCAAGAACTTCAGAACCCCCCCCCCGTTAATGTACTGGAACACTCAGTGGTGTTCCTAAAGGGTTTACTTTTCTTTCCTTGTTCCCCCCTTCTTTTCTGTTAAAAATACCTCCAAGGCAGCTTACAAATTAAACTGAGAACAGAAGTAATACCATTAAGGCAAACTAAAAATGCCAAAATAGTAAAAAGCATAAATAGGGGATACAGTCTAAATTCGATATTATTGCAAGAATGGGTAAGCAGGATGGATGTGGTGGTGGACCATGCCATCAAGTCACAGCTGACTTATGGTAATCCTGTGGGGGTTTTCAATCAAAAGGGGGGGGGGGGTTTGCCATTGCCTGTTTCCATGTAACAAACCTGAACTTCCTTAGTGGTCTCCCAGTCAAGTACTAATTGGGGCCGACACTGCTTAGATTCTGAGATCTGATTAGACCAGGCTAGTCTGGGCCATCCATGTCAGGGCAGGATGGATGTAGCCTGGTATTTACAGTATAGTAAAGAAGCCAAGCCCTCCTGACCTGGATGGCACAGGATAGCCTGGTCTCATCAGATCTCGGAGACTAAGCAAGGTAAGCCCTGGCTAGTACGTGTGTGGGAGACCACCAAGGAAGTCTAGGGTTGCTACACGGTGTCAGGCAATGGCAAACTGTCTCTGTTCATCTCTTGCGTTGAAAACCCCACTGGGTCGCCATGAGCCAGCTGAGATTTGACAGAACTTTCCCCTAAAGAAGCCAAGCAAACATGTCTGGGGAGGATCTGCATGATATGGAAACCATCACTGAAAAGGCCCTCTTCTCTGGTGCTGGCAGGATCAGCCAGAGAAGAGCCTCAGATATTGACAGGCAGGTTAACATGGGACGAGGCGGGCCTGTTCATAGATCAAAACCATCACATCAAATTTTGTATGGAAGCCAGGGAGAGATGGCACTACTACATTCTTTCATAATCATAAAAAGGGAAGGAACTGGGATCTGCCAAAGACAACAGTGGGGGAGTTCTTGGGTGACAACCACCACCTGAGGCAGGGGTGTTGCTTCTGTTCACTGCCCTACTACTTAAATCATAGCAACACACACTACACCCGCATTGACTCCACTTGTGATCCCATGCACATATTTTTTTCCCAACCAGGAATTTTGCCCCTCCACAACTATCAGCACGACAACACTCAGTTTCACTGGAGATCAGTACCAGAGACAGAATGGAGGCATAGTAATGTTGTGGTGAGCTGTGGTTTGGATATGCTTCTGACAGCCAATGGCCTAGCAGCTGGATACCCATACCTGTGCGATTTCCACCTTCCTCTCCCAAATCTTGATGGTATTTTCCAGCTCATGGACTGCTATCTTCTCATGGACATAATCGAGGACGGGAGGCACTTTGTAGTATGCTAGCTGTTTCCTCAGTCTTTTATTTAAGATCTCCGCCTTGTTCCGCTCCTGAAAGAGAAAGAGAATGGCTTGGGCATGAAGCCCTTGCTTTGGTTTCAAAATTTTAACAGGTCTGCATTTGTAACGTACACCAAATTTTAACAAGTGGTGCGGGGTTGTGGGGTGTGTGTGAAGCAGAAGCACCACATCACTTTTACAGCAAACATAAAACTGACGGCTATCTAATAAAAGTTTGACTTATAGTGGGTCCATTTCTTGGGTGAAAGAGCCTATAGCTGAAGAATGGCCTCCTTGAGCTTGTGCTCAACCCTGCAGCCTGTTGTCCCCTGACTAGTAACCCAGCCTGTGCTCAAGGTGTGGAAAGAGGTCGCTACTTGTTCAGAATGCACAACCCTAATGAGACAAATGGGCACCTACTCCCTCTGCTGATCTTTCCCCAAAGGAGTTTCTGTCTTTTACCTCCCAATTCCTTCTTGGGCTGAAACCATTTTACACTGATCTTTTTGAAAATATGATGAATAGGAAAATTAGTGCATTCCAAATCTAACATATTAATTCCCTGATGAGGCCAGTAAACAAGCAGAGTTCTTTCTAAGCGATGCCAAGGGTTCATTTTACCATACTGGTTTTTCTACTAGAACATATTTGATTTATATTCTGACCAAGTAAGGGCCAGATAAATGATTGGAAATAGCAAAACACACTGAGCCAGTTAACTGGATGCTAATCATGCCTGCATAACTGTAATCCTCATATATTTCTTTATTTAAAATGTTTATATCCCAACTTATCGCCTCAGACTCAAGGGAGCTAACTCAATGCAATACCTGGTTTCAAGGACACAAAACAAAACAGTTCAGTTACACTGAATGAAATGCACAGATTACAGATTTAAAAGCTCAGAGTTAAAATAAACACAGTAACAAAATCACGCAGAATCAAGAACACACAAAATGAAAAAGAACGCAGCCAAATCTGCCAAAACAGCTTACCCTCCGACCAGATGCTTTCTGGAGTAAACAGTCTAACATGCTTTCCTAAATGAAGGGAAGGGAAGGCCATTCCAAAAGGCTGGATGCACCACAGGAAAGCCTGTGGCCTGACTGCTGCCGTGCAAACAGTCCTAAGGGAGGTCTCCACAAGGAGAAGAACAGTGCCGGTGGCATCTGGAAGCAGAACCTCATGAAGCCAATAGTGCTGCTACTGTAAACCCATCGAAGACTGAGCTGGAAGCAAGAACTGGCCAAGAAGCCAATCTTGCTCTGGGCACCTCTTTCTGGACTTTAAATGTAGGGCTCACTTCAGAGAGATCCCCAGAAATCCGAGGCCTGGCTTGACATCACCTGTGCCTGCCTTTGTTCCTACCTGCTCAACAACAATGAATTCTCGCTCAATTTTTTCCAGGGACTCCTTTCTCTGAGTGATGTCTCTCACCAATCGGGTGGCCATCGCCATTGTGGTCTGTAGCTTCCTCTGAAATACAACGACATGGTCCAGACAGAATTCAGCAGAAGGGATCATTCAGGTTGCATCCCCTTTCCATCACCATTCAGATTAATTTTGCTCATGGGAGTGCTGACTAGCCATACATCTCGTGGCTAGTGAGCAGAAGCAGCTGGAAAGCTAAGCGAGAGGTGCCCAGCCCAGCCTGAGACACCAAATCCCTACTGAACTTTTGTCCAGGCTCTGAAACTTATTCGAGACCCATCAGAGTTGCTTTTCGGCTTCATTTTAGTTTTTGTTCGGAAGTTCCAGACACTGAACCAGAGAAGCCAACATAAACGAGGTGTTGTACAAAATCCCTTCTGAGAATGAGAACGGAAAGGTGGCAAGACCCCAAGGGATCTTTGCTGAGCCCTTCTTGGAAATCAAAGATGGCCCCAGATTTCTGCTCATGCACGGTGCTTTTGTCAGTAGAACAGAATGTTTCTGCCTCCCCCACCTCCCACCGCAGCCCAAGGACCTCTCTGAAATGCTTCTCCTTGGGAATAGCATGAGATACAAATCGGCAGAAGGAAGGGAGAATTTGTGGAAATCCCTCCCTTCCATTAGCAGAAAATTTAGTCTGGATCCAAACCAAGGTGTGGAGATGTCCTGGCAGGGATGTACAATGCAGAGGTTGGGACAGAGCAGGAGGTAGGAGATGCAGGTAGGGAATCCTTAGTAAGGCAACAGGGAGCAGAAGGAAGCCGAAAGTCAATAGAACCAGCCAGCTGGAGATCGAGATAAGAATCAAAATGGCTAGAGTATCCGGTTTATGGCAACACGCAGGCAGACACATCTCCTGGACGTCCCGGGAATGTAAACTGCACAGCAGCAGTGGGAGGGGTCCGACGGGTTGCAGCCAGGGGGCTTTTGAGGGGCGACCTCTTCGATAGCTGAAAGCCGGAGAATTGAGGCGCCCCTCTGCCCTGAAGGTCCTGCCGCTGAGTGACCGCATGGTACAAGTGCTGCTGACTGGGACAAGCGTTGGAGATCGGGCGAAATAAATGATGACGAGCAAGGCCGAATGGCCAACAACAAACTGAGTCGGGTTGAAGCGAGCATGAAGATATATAAAAAAGCTGCCCCCTCAAAGAGCGACAGGAAAGCGAGCGGGGGAGGGGTTCCTCCCAAATGCATAGACGGAACACGGACGGAAAGAGGGGGGAGCAGAAAAATAAACGACTAAAACTGTTTTAAGAAACTTACCAGAGCGCAGAAAAGCGTTCGGGCGAAGATCAGAGACTTTAGCAACTTTTTTGAAAAGTAAACAAATCCAAAAAGATGGCGGGGAAGAAACCGGAGAAAGAGAAGCTGTTGAAACAAAAACTAGGGGGCAGTCCTCGAACCGATGAGGTCACTGAGCTCTCAAAACTCTTGGCTGACTCCCTGCGCCCCCTGCTGGATGATATCACTGGCATTAAACAACAACTGTCAATAATTGGTCAGAGTGTGGCAGCGCAGCAGATGCAACTGACTCAATCCTTAAAAGCAACAGAGCAAATGGGAGAGAAGGTGAAGGAAATGGACGTCACTACTAAAAAAGTTAAGAAAAAGGTGCAAAAGCTGGAAATGAAGCAAGCTACGGAAGAGTCAAAGCTCTTACAGCTACAAATGGATAAAGCAAATTTGGTCCTACGGTTTCAAGGGGTCCCGGAAATTAAAGGAGAGAATCTGAAGCAACGGTTAAGTGAAGCAATAGCCCCAATGACAGATTCAACAGCAGAATACCTTTGCAGCGAGATGGATGTGATCTACAGGTCCTATTCATCGTACATCAAGAAAAATAATCTGCCTGGGGAAATAGTGGTCAGATTCTCAAAGAGACATGTGAGAGATGCTATTTTGAAAGCAACTTCAGGAACACCCTTGAAAATTGGGGGCAACAATATCAGGATTTTAAAAGACATTCCATTTGATATAAGGCAGAAGAGAAAGAACTATAAAGAATTAATCCTTTTCTTACAAACAAATGGCATCAGTTACAGGTGGTTAACCCCAGAAGACGTCATTTTCAAGCTCAACGATAAAAAAGAAAAGATTGACTCTGTTTTTAGAGCACATGAATTTCTGTGGACACAGCTTGGGGAACCAGAAGAAGGCAAAGGGGAGGAAGAAGAAAGCAAATCTGATGGCGAGTTGGACTCGGGGTCTTCGGACAAGGACTCCCCCTCTGAAAATGGGGCGGCTGCCCCCAAAAGCTCACATAAACTGAGGATTAGGAAAGATAAGAATAAATAAGGGCTGAAGGACTCTGATTTGTGCCTGAAAAATGTTGAAATAACTTGGGGAACTTCTTTAAACAGTTAAAGGGATGGTTAAACGATAATTAATCTAGCATAACCGACTAAATTCATTGAATTATTAGTAGTATTTTGAAAATAACATGGTGATAAACTGATGTATTGATCTCCTACCCTTGGGTTTTTAGTTAGCTGTGGGTCTTTTTTCTTTTTTCCATAGATGTAGTTCCCTTCCCTATATTTTCTGTTGTAGTTTTGTAGTCTGTAAAAAAAAAAAACCTCCCCCCAAGGGGATGGGGGGAAAAAAAGAAATCAAAATGGCTGAGAAGTGGGAAGGGCAAGAAAGACATAATCGTGAGAGTTTCAAGAAGGAAGACAGAATCGGAGGAAGCAGGCCATACTCTGCCTGTCCTGAAGAAGGGATCCTGTCATGGCCGGAATGGAAGAGAGTTTTGGGATTAAAAACCAGATTCCCTGTTAGTGGTGGGAGAAAGTTCAGGAAGCGACACCAATTCTTGTATCAGTGATGGAAGAAGGTCTGGTTCAACAGGGAAGGGCTCCATGTTATTCTCATCATTGAACTGGCCCTTTGGAACCAGTCCTGCCTTCCAGACCTCCTTTTGTGAGTTAGGTCAGTGACTGGCCCAAGGTCACCCAGCAAGCTTCCATGACTGAGGATTTGAACCTGGGTCTCTCAGATGTTTCGCTACCACTCTAACCACTACACCATGCTGGTTCTCTATAAGAGGCCAAGACATGCCTAAACAGCCACTTGAATGCCCCTGGGGCACATGGCTCAGCTCCTCCTGGGGGCAACCCTGGGAGCCTGAAGAAGGTACAGAATGCTGTTGGGAGAGACACAGGCTGCAACCACTAAGGGAGGAAGGGCTGCTCCTTGGCTGGTGGTAGAGCATCACTCATAGCTACACCCCTAATGTTTGGTGCACACGGAAACCCCTGTGTGACCTTGACAGTGGCCTTAGACCAGGGTTCATGCCAAATCTGCAGGACCACCCTCCCAGGTTCCTCCTCGGCCACAGTCATGTGTCACACTCTGATTTGAAGGGGGCTGGTGGGATTCTTCCAGCTGTCATCTTAAGCTGGGCCTCTGGGCCTCCAGAGCCAGAGGGCTGAAGTGAGCTGAGATCTTGGCTCAACTTACTTTGTAGCAGTTGAGGATCTGGAGGGCGTTGCCCACAGTCATCTTCTGCTGCAGCAGGTCCTGGTTCCGCTCCTCAATTTTCTCCAGGAACTGGGCATTCTCAATCTTCAGCTGCTGGAAGTCTACTTCGTGAAGCGCCTCCCCCAGCTCTTCCTTCTGCAAACCAACCAAGAATACTGGCAGTCACTGACCAGGCAGGCCAAGGCCAAGCAGGCCCTTTAAGGACTATGAGGCTGTTTAATGCCGGCTACAGGAAATGGCAGAGTTACAAACTTGACAAGCCACAGTCCAGCTGTTTTTTATTTTGTCACCCAGTCTTGAAAGAAGACACTGAAGAAGAAGTAACTTAGTTGGGCAAAAACAAAAGGAAATGCAGTGCTTTGGCTCCACAAATATGCCGGGTGGAAAGGATTTGTGCCATTTAGGTTGGCAATCAGAAAATAGGTTCTTTTGAATTATGGTGCTGGAAAAGACTCTTGAGAATCCCTTGGACTGCAAAGAGATCAAATCGGTCAATCCTAAAAAAAATCAACCCTGACTGTTCCCTGGAAGGCCAGATACTGAAGATGAAGCCCAAATACTTTGGCCACCAAATGAAAAGGGAGCACTCACTGGAGAAGAAGAAGGAGAAGAAGAGATTGGATTTATACCCCGCCCTTCACTACCCAAAGGTGTCTCAGAGTGGCTTACAAACTCCTTTCCCTTCCCCTCCCCACAACAGACACCCTGTGAGGTAAGTGGGGCTGAGAGAGCTCTTGACAGAAACTGCTCTTTTTCAAGAACAGCTCTTATCAGAACTACGGCTTGTCCAAGGTCATCCAGCCAGGTGCAAGTGGAGGAGTGGGGAATCAAACCTGGTCCTCCCAGATTAGAGTCTGCACACTTAACCACTACACCAAACTGAAGAAGATCCTGATGCTGGAAAAGATTGAAAGTCAAAGAAGAAGGGGACGGCAAAGGATGAGATGGTTAGACAGTGTTATCGAGGCAACGAACATGAAATTAAAGCAAGCTCCAGAGCACAACAGAAGACAGGAGGGCCTGGCATGATGTGGTCCATGGGGTCACGAACAGTTGGACTCGACTGTGCGACTGAACAACAACAACAACAACAACAACAATCAGAAAATGATCCCACAGGGTTGAGAAGTAGGACCTTGCTGTATTTTTCTTACCACTATCATAATGCAGTAATTCACACACCAATTGTCATAGCACATGAGGGATACTACAATAAAGTAATTATTGGAATTTCTGCCTTTAAATAAAGGCTGTGTGCTGCTGACAAGAGCCATACACCATGCTTAAGTTTATAAAGAAACATATAAGTTTACTGAAAACAATGAAGGGAAACGTTGGATGAAAATAAACATAGAATACATCCTAGGTTCTAACCAGTACATCCTATCTGCTACATGTCTAAAACAGAAGAGTAATGGCCACTCCACTGTCCTTCTTGCTGAACACAAAAAGCCATAGACTTGTGAATACATGCATACAACATCAAAGCATTTTCTACAAACAAGATGCTAACTGACCAATAGAAAGGTTACAGGTCACTTAATTAGGGTAAACAACTCCCACAAACTTTCCTGCATCAACAACTCTACAGTTAATTCTATAATGGCTGAAATGTAAGCAACTTGAAAACTCCAACAGTAATTAACTAAAT
Source organism: Gekko japonicus (assembly GCF_001447785.1). Taxonomy (NCBI): domain Eukaryota; kingdom Metazoa; phylum Chordata; class Lepidosauria; order Squamata; family Gekkonidae; genus Gekko; species Gekko japonicus. Next base: position 225,185 of record NW_015172088.1, read on the forward strand.
AACTAAAAGCTACTGAGATGCCTCCCCCCCACCCCCGAGAAAGCTGTCCCACTGCATTTTCTGTGCTTGCTTGCTTCCAATTGGCTTTCCTTTTATGAGTAATTCTGCCCCACCTCTATGTTAGGTATAACTGAAGCAATCTTTTCTGGATTACACATCAGAGGAGAGTGTCTCTGTGTGAGTCACTACTCTGACTTTGCCTCTTTCCAACTTGGAGATAAGCTCAGAACAGTGAGTGCTGTGACATAGAGGTTGGGCAATTGTTTTTATTTTCAGCACAATCTGAAAGTAATAATTTTTAGATGGAAGAGTCAAGGATGTCTTCCATGTGTGATTCAGGAAAAAATATGCAACTTAGCTGTTTGGGGGAATGCTGCAATGTCCAGCTGAGGGGGGGGGCGTCTTGGAGGAAGCAGTATGGTTTCTGGGAAGTGACTGTGCCATATTCAGGTCACAGGCCTGTTCCCTTAGAACTCTGCATCACTACTGCCCAGAATAGATGTCATGACAATAGCAACTGTCTAGAAAAACTGAAGGAGCCAGGAATGGATTGGGGGAAATTGTTGGTCTTGGATCTGCTGAGTCCCTGATGGCCTTGGGAAGGTATAAGGATTGGGGAACAGGAGGCCCCTTTCTTCATGAGCAAGATAAAGACCATAAAGCACCATACACATCCCTGCCTCCTTTGCCAGAGCCTCCTGGCATCGCCTTTACTAGACCTGATCCTGCTGCAAAGGGATGTGCGGGGAACTTACATAGCAAGAAACAAGAACAACATACTCTGTAACTTCACAGCTGATGCGTCAGCTGTAGACCACCATGGTTCAGAGTTAGGGTCTGCTGAAGTTTTTCTCCCACCTATTGTATTTTATCCCACCCTTCCCACAAGGAGCTCAGTGCCCCCCCCACTCCCATTTTTCCCCTCCGAGTAGCCCAGTGAGGCAAATTTAAGTGGGAAAGAATTACTGAGTGCATTTCCTGGCTGAGTGGAGACTGGAACTCAGATTCCCTATGGACCACTCTAACAACTACTCTATAGGAATGTAAGAAGAGCCCTGCTGGATCAGACTAGTCCAGCATCCTGTCTCACACAGGGGCCAACCACTTATGCTGGAGAGCCAACAAACGGGAAATGTGAAGCTGCCTTATACTGAATCAGACCATTGGTCCATCAACTTCGCTACTATCTACTCAAACTGGCTGGAGCTCTCCATGGTCTCAAGTAGAGGTCTTTCACATCACCTACTGCCTGGTCCTTTTAACTGGAGATGCCAGGGATTGAACCTGAGACCTTCTGCATGCAAGGCAGATGCTCTACCAACTGAGCCACGACCCCTCCTTTCCCTTGGGCCATCCCCTTACATTTGTCCGATTCCCCATGCATTCGAAATAAATCCACGTTTGAAGACCAAAGTTAAATTTATTATAAAGCGATGGTTAGATCAGGAACACAAGAATTGTTAGGAATGACTACAGACCCCAAAGGGAAACATAATAAAGGAACTTGAACCAGGTTATGGCGGGAATGCAGATAAAACTAGCGCCCAATTCCTTGGGAACACAACGGTTCTACAACATAAACACAAGTTCAGTTCTCAGGCATGAGATACATAATAAGCAAAGCAACGCCATAACTCCATCCCACCTCCAGCTGGTTGACCTTGAGCAGTTCCGCAGATGTAGCAAGCAAAAGAAAGTAAACACCTACACAGGAGGATACAGGGGGTGGTGGTGGACAGAGTACAATGTAACATGGAGAAAAGAACACACCACCTTATGGCAGCTTGCTGACATACTGCCCACCTGAAAATACACTGTAACCACCTTCTCCTGGTCTGGGCGGGAGACCTCCCGGTTTGTCCGGGAACTTCTTGTGGAATTCTCTGAGCATGTAAGGGCCCCTTCTTCCACCCATTCCCGGTGCTGGGGCCCGAAGTCCACCCACTCAATCAGGTAAAACAGTTTACCACATCTCAACTTAGAATCTAGAATGTTAGCAATTTCAAAATGTTCTTCTCTCTCCACCAACACCGGAGGAGGGGACACCTGTGTGGACCTCCACGGTGATTGACCAGAGTCCTTTTTGAGGAAGCTCATATGGAAAACTGGGTGCAAGGATTTCAAGTTTTTTGGAAGGTCCACTTCAACAGCAACTTCATTAATCAGTCTACGTACTGGGAAAGGTCCAATGTACTTCCAACCCAATTTTTTGCAAGGTCTGAGTAACTTCATATTTTTTGTTGACACATATACTAAATCACCAGGCTGCAGATCCCAACCCACCACCCGACCTCTGTCAGCCTGCAGTTTGTAA
>NW_015172088.1:228544-234346 GCF_001447785.1 Gekko japonicus
GTTAGCCGAGCCTGGGAAATGACGGAGAGTGAATTGGAACTTGGAAAAAAAATCCGCCCAGCGCAGTTGCTTGGCATTCAGCGTTTTAGGCGATTTGAGGGTTTCAAGATTTTTATGATCCGTCCAAACTTCGAACGGAACCCTCGCCCCCTCAAGCCAATGGCGCCACATCGACAGAGCCAGCCGAATAGCCGACGCCTCCTTCTCCCAAATAGACCAGTGTCGTTCAGCGTCTGAGAATTTTTTAGAAACGTAAGCGAGTGCGTGCAGTTTCCCGTCCTCCCCCTTCTGTAAAATAGCAGCCCCCATAGCCACATCGGAAGCGTCAGTTTGCACAATAAATTTTTTCGTTTCATCAGGGTGTGCTAGCACAGGCTCGGACGTGAACATGCCTTTTAACCGCTGAAATGCCGCTTCGCATTCCGCCGACCATTTGAGAGGTGCCCCGGGTTTCGTGGCATCAAACCCCTTCCCCTTTGTTTTTAACAAGTCAGTTAGGGGTAGTGCAATCTGGGCAAAGCCTTTGATCAATGAGCGATAAAAATTGGCGAATCCTAAGAACCCCTGCAGTTGGCGGCGTGTTTTGGGGGCCTCCCATTCAACCACATCTTTCACCTTCCCAGGGTCCATCTCCAAACCCCCTCCCGAAATGCGGTAGCCCACAGAGTCAATGTGCGTTTTGTGGAATTCACACTTGGATAGTTTGGCAAACAGTCTGTGCTTATGCAACGTTTTTAGGACTTTTCTGACAAGTTTGACATGTGAGGGGAAATCCTGAGAGTACAGTAAAATATCGTCCAAGTAAATAATAACCCCCTTAAACAGGAATTCATGGAGGACCTCGTTAATCAAGTTCATGAAGACGCAGGGGCACCTTGCAGCCTGAAGGGCATTACCAGGTACTCAAATTGCCCCAAAGGTGTGTTGAACGCCGTTTTGCCCTCGTCCCCTTCCTTTATCCGCACTCTGAAATAGGCGTCGCGCAAATCGAGTTTCGAAAACACTTTCCCTTTGGACACCTCTGTTAACAGATCTTTTATCAAAGGAAGGGGGTAGGCGTTTGAGGTCGAAATAGCATTCAGTCCTCTATAATCCGTACACAAACGAAGGCCCCCGTCCTTCTTTTTCCGGAACAGGACGGGTGCAGCAAAGGGGGAGGATGCCGGTCTGATGAATCCCCTAGCCAGGTTCTTATCAATGAACTTCCGCAATTCTGCTTTTTCCGCGGGCCCCATTGCGTAAATTTTCCCCTTCGGAAGCTTGCACCCCGGAAGAAGCTCAATGCTACAATCAGTCTTACGATGGGGGGGTAACTCGTCAGCCTCTGCCTCCCCGAAAACCTGCGCTAGATCATGGTATTCCGGTGGAAGGGTAGAAGAAGAAGAAGAGAAGAGATTGGATTTATACCCCGCCCTTCACGTGGAGTCTCAGAGCGGCTTACAAACCCCTTTCCCTTTCCCTCCCCACAACAGACACCCTGTGAGGTGGGTGGGGCTGAGAGAACTCTGACACAAACTGCTCTTTTTCAAGGACAGCTGTGCCAGAGCTTGTGACTGACCCAAGGTCACATCAGCAGGTGCAAGTGGAGGAGTGAGGAATCAAACCCAGTTCTCCCAGATTAGAGTCCGCACACTTAACCACTACACCAAACTAAAAGAAATGGACACTGAAAAAAGAGGACATGCCCTCTAAAAAGAGGACATCCGGTAACCCTACTATAGAGTCCACCTTCCAAAGTGACTTTTTTTCTCCAGGTGAACTGATCTGTGTCGCCTGGAGATTGGTTGTAATAGCCGGAGATCACCAGCCACCACCTGGAGGTGGCATGTCACTACGGTCTTGTTCCATCTACCTTGGCTTCCAGTTTGCTTCTGGGCTCAATTCAAAGTGGTGGCATTGACCACTGAAGCCCTGTACAGCCTGGGATCAACATACCTTAAGGTCCACCTTCTCCCACGTGAACTTAACCATTTGCATTCTCAGAAGCCTTGCTTAACTTGATCCCACTATCTGAGGCTAAATGGGTGGCAACCCGAGAAAGGGATTTCTCAGTCCTTGCACCAAAACATTTACGAAGGAATAAATTTTGTTATTCTCAAAGGTGCCACTGGACTCCTCTTTTGTTTTGCGCCTGCAGACTAACACGGCTACCCCTCTGGGAAGATCAGTGACGCACGTGGCCACTCTTCGGTGGCAACTTTGTGCTTTGAGTAATCCTATCCGGTGACAATGCATAAAACCCTGAAGTCAAATTAAAACCGCATATCTCATAGTAAGGCTTTAAAAAGGATACAGTTGTTTGGTTTATCTACTGGTGTCATCCAGGCCAGTGCAATAAAATTGCGATATGTTGGTGATTTCACCTTCTTTTCTCCCTTTCCCCTTCTTTTCTCCCCCTCCTTAAAGTTCTGCATCTGTTTTTATCTGTCATGGAACAAAACAAAAAGGTATCAAGGGCTTTGCACACAGTCCTGTAATTTTCAGGGAGTCAGTGTTCCAAAAGGCTGTTCCAGGGTCAAATGTAGCCTCCAACAGGTCCTTCGGCCGCGCCCGCGGTCCCATCAGCACAGGTCCAGGCGCCCCTGGTCCTCCTGGCAAGGGAAGAGCAGGTGCCGCCGGGGCTCCCGGCTGTGCTGGCTGGAGCGGTTGTTGCTGGCCTGGCGGGACCTGTGGTGGTTGGCCCGGTTGGGGTGGCGCCTGTTGTGGAATCAACGGTGGTTGTAGTGGCTGCTGGAGAACTTGTGCCGCCGCCGCTTCTGCGATGCGGAGGTCTATCATTCCCGGCAATGCATCGAAGACATCAGCTACAGTCCGCATAAGCTGTTGCATGGTCAGAGTACAATGTAACATGGAGAAAAGAACACACCACCTTATGGCAGCTTGCTGACAACATTGCCTCCTAATACTGGGATTCAGGGGTTTACTGCTTCTGAATGTGAAGGTTCTGTTCATCAAACCGTCACTACCATCAGGCACCAAAGCACCTAACAAAATCTCTTTTGGGTCAACTTCTGGGTCACATTTGGGGTTGGGAAGGGATTTCCCCCCAGGGCATATTGGCTGGAAACTCTTGCAGACATTGCCATTTCTTGTTAGCACGACTTGGCTCATTTGCCTGAGTCATCTGAGTGCTGTTGGCCCACAGAACCTTCTTTCTACTTTTTTTTTTTTTTGAAAATTTATTTTCATTTTCCACCACAAACAAAAATTAACACCATATCCATTTAAAACTCATATGCATTTCAAAATAAAAAGTACATCTTTCAAATTTGAAATCTCTTGTCTCTTACTAGCGTGTATTCAGTTCTAATTTATCTTTTTCATCTTCAGCCAGTCATAGATTATTTTCCATCTGTCTCCCAAAAATTCTTCTGGCTTATTTTGAAGTAATATATTTAATTTATCCATTTCAGCTATCTCAAGCATCTTATTTTTGAGTTCTCTTATAGATGGTATCCTTTTAGATTTCCATCGCCTTGCTATCAGAATTCTGGCTGCCGTTAAAATATATACCATTATCTGTGTATGAATTTTTATTTTATCCGGTATCATATTAAGTAACCATATTTCTGGTTCTAACGGCATATTTATTTTTGCAACATCTAGAAGGATTTTAGCAATTTCCCCCCAGAATATCTGGATTTTGTCACACCTCTACCATATGTGAAGGTATGATCCTACATTTTCCCCACATCTCCAACAAATGTTCGATACTTTCGGGAAACATTTTGCCATTTTAACAGGCGTCTAATGCCACCTATAGAATATTTTGTATATGTTCTCCTTGTACGGCGTGGCTCTCATAAATTTTGATTTCCATGTTTTAGTCCATTGATTTGCTTCTATTGGATGCCCAATCTCTTTTATCCAGACAAACATAGAGGTTTTTATAGTTTCTTCTCGTAGGAAATCCTCTATCAATATGGTATAAAGTTTCTGAATAAGTTTATCGCTGGAGGATAACCAGATTTTATCAAATTCGTTTAAACTAGTATAGAATCCTGTTTTCTTATCTTCATTATATCTTGATTTTAATACTTTTTTTCCCCACCAGGATAGTTTTATGTTTTGTTTTGATAAAGCCTCATGTGTTTTTAATTCAGCCCTTTTATTTAATAGATTACCATATACTTCTTTAATTTTCCCTATTTTTAGTGAAGGTTTAGCAAATGCCTCTATCGGAGATATCTATGTTGGTAATTTAGTATATTTTTTTATTTTATTAGATTCCCAACTTTTATAAGGGAGCTTCTTATTATGTGTGTGTGAAAGTTAGAGTGAATTTTATCTTTCCCGTACCATAGGTACGCATGCCAACCCATTACTAAATCTGATCCCTCTAATGCTAATGTTCTGGTATCTTCTAGCATTGCCCATTTGGTAGTGCAAAACCTCCTTTCTTTTTACTATCCTGAAGATATTTAGTTTTTATTCTCAGTTTTTTAGACTGCCATATAAAATCATTTACAATTTTCTCCAAGTCCTTAAAGTACTTATAATTTTTAAGTATTGGTAAATTCTGTGCCAGAAAGAGGAATCTTGGAAGAATATTCATTTTTATTGTCGCTATTCTACCCAGTAAAGAGAGATGTATTTTATCCTATTGCTTTAGATCTCTGTTTATATCTTTAAAAAGTTGTAGATAGTTGTTTTCATATAGCGTCGATTAGTTGTTTGCAATCCATATTCCTAAATATTTCGCTTTCTGCACTACCTCCATTTTTGTGAACAATTTTTAGCTATGATTTTAGTTTTTTTAATATTAATTCTGAAACCAGCTAGGTTCCCAAATTCCTGAATATCCTCCAATAGGTAATTTAAAGAATATTCTGGGTCTTCTAATATAAAAATCAAGTCATCTGCAAATGCTTGCAGTTTACAGATTTCACCTTTTACATTCAACCCTTTTATCATTTCATTCTCTCTTATCCTTTCCGCTAATGATTCTATAGTAAAAATAAACAGTAAAGGAGATAGGGGGCATCCCTGTCTAGTACCTTTTTGTATTGGAATATTTTGAGTGGGTTCACCATTCACTAAGATTTTGGCACTTTGGGTATTATATATAGCTTTTATCATTGTGTAAAAGTTATTCCCACATTCCCAAACAGAATTTTTTTGTAACATATAATCCCAATTAATATTATTAAATGCTTTTTCCGCACCTAAAAGTGTTAATATCATCGGTTTTCCCGGATGCAGTTCATAATATTCTAATACGTTGATTACATTTCTAATATTATTTTGTATTCTCCTTTTTGGTAAAAATCCTGATTGATATTTATGTATTATATGAATTAACACCTTCTTCAATCTATCAGCCAAAATTTTTGCAAATAATTTATAACCTGTGTTTAATAAAGAGATAGGTCTATAATTTTTTATTTCGTCTTCTTTCGAATTAGGTTTATGAATCAAGGTTATTATAGCTTCGTTCCATGAAGTAGGAATTTTGTTTGATTTTGGGATGTTTTGTATTAACTCTTTAAATGGTTCCAATATCTGATCTTCAAATGTTTGATAAAACTCTGTAGGAATACCATCTGATCCCGTTTCCCCCCCCCCATTTTGTATCGCTTTTGTTATTTCACAAGGTGTAATTGAATCATTTAATATTGCTATCTGTTCTTTATTAAATTTACCCTTTTCCCATTTTCCTTGATAAACTTGTACTTCTCTTTTAGTACAACTGATTTTTTATAGAGGCATTTATACAAATTTTCTACTATCTCTTTTATATCTCTTTGTGAGAATTTCTCCTCTCCTCTCAGCTTACTGATTTTAGTGGGTATGTTGTGAATT
>NW_015172089.1:0-3687 GCF_001447785.1 Gekko japonicus
GCAGGAAACTCTTTAGAATCTCACCTTCCCGTTTTTTTGTTTTTTTTTTAAAGAGTAAGTTTCTAATCTTCGTAGTATCAGGGAGAAACTTTAACATTGGAAGATGATTTTTCAGCTTGTTTCTGTAGATAATTACCTCATCCACCTTGCCTACATTATCCGTGTTGGCGGCGTTCAACACGGTCGACCACCAACTACTGATCCACCGCCTCACTGACACTGGGATCAAGGTCTCTGCTTTGCAGTGGCTTTCCTCGTTCCTTCAGGGTCAGAGACAAAGGGTGGTCATAGGGGAACAGCTGTCCCGAAGGCATCTGCTAGTTTGCGGAGTGCCCCAAGGAGCGGTCCTTTCCCCGATGTTATTTAACATTTACATGTGCCCCCTTGCCCAGATTCCATGGAGGCATGGGTTGGGATGTCACCAATACGTGAATGACACCCAGCTCTATCTGTTGCTGGGCGGCCTGTCTGACTCTAGACCAGAAGATCTGGACCTGGTGTTGCAAGCTGTCGCTGGTCGGCTTAGGCTGAGTCAACTGAAATTGAATCCGATGAAGAGAGGTTCTGTGCCTGAGTTGGAGCGGCCTGACAGCAGGGATCCCACTCCCAACCTTCGATGGGGTGCTCCTGGTGCCAGCGCTGGAGGTTAGGAGTTTGGGAGTGGTCTTGGATGCCTCCCTAATGATGGAGGCCCAGATAGCAGCCACTGCAAAGTCAGCCTTTTATCATCTTTGGCTGATTAAGCAGTTGGTTCTCTTCCTCGAACGCAATGACCTGGCAACAGTGATCCATGCAGTTGTCACCTCAAGACTGGAGTACTATAATATTCTCTACATGGGGCTGCCCTTGTCCCAAATCCAGAAGCTGCAGCTGGTGCAGAATGCGGTGGCCAAGCTGTTGCTGGGCCTCTCCATGCAGGAGCACATCCAGCCTGTGCTAAAAGCACGGCACTGGCTGCCCATAGCATACCAAATTCGGTTCAAGGTGCTGGTTCTTACCTTTAAAGCCATATGTGGTCAGGGGCCTACATACCTAAGGGACTGCCACTCCCCACATATTCCCCAGAGAGCACTAAAGATTGGGGTCCCAAAATCGTTTGGCCCTTCCGGGCCCCAGAGAAGCCAGGCCGGCCATGACAGTTCCGCAGGGCCTGCGAGACGGGGCTCTTCTACCAGGCCTTTGGTTAGTGAGCTGCACCTAACAAATTGAGGCCCTGGCCCCAATATTAACAACAATATTAACACCAACATTAACAACCGGTGTCTTGCCGATATGACCCAGACTATGATGGCAGCTGACTGCATGTTTATGTCGGATGCTGTCAACGCCCGCTATCACTACATGATTCATGCTAGCACTTCATGCAATGTTTTTAGTTATATTTTATTGTTTAGCTATATTTATTGTGATTTTATGCAATTTCGTTCCGTCCGTGCAATAAATACTACCTAAGCCACCCCGAGCCTGCCTCTGCGGGGAGGGCGGGATATAAATTAATTAATTAAATAAATAATAGCAAATGTTCGGAATTATATCAAGAGAGTTTGGTTTTTTTTTTTAAGTGACCTTAAATTTTCAAATGAGAAGGGGAAGATGGGGAGGAAAGGTAGCATGGTATAGCCCAACCACTTCAGACCTCAGAGGCTAAGCAGGGTCGATACTTGGATGGGAGACCACCAAGGAAGACTGCAGAGGAAGGCAATGGCAGATGACCTCTCCTCCTCACTTGCCTTGAAAGCCCCTTGCTGGGGTCACCATAAGTTGGTTGCAATTTGATGGCATTTAGATACATATACAGAATGGCAATGGGTGTGGAAACTCACTGACCAGATACCGCGGGCTACTGAATATTAGGGCCAGAGGCTGGAAAAAACCCACCAAGTTTCGCTAGTTCCCGTGGCAACAGCCCTCAGGGCCCAGGAGGTTCTCAGGAGGATTCTTGGACCCTGATGACAGCCGACCTGCAGGCGAGATGCAGTAGCTGAGTGAGCCAGACTCCAGTCCATCTCCCGTCCTGAAGAACTCAGCCTTGCCTGCAGCTGGAACTCCTGACCAGAAATCCTCTATAAAGTACGTTTCCAAATTAGCAATATTTACAGTGTTCCTGCATTCCTCTAATTTATTTATAGCATACATTCCTTCGGGTTCTTTCCCCCTGAAAGTCATGGGAGAATAGATGTGGGCTGAGCCCAAAGTGGAGGAAGAAACGGGTTATTTCCCTAACGGCCCCTCAGTGTTTAAAATAAATAGTAACCAGAGTGGCTGAGATCCAGCTTAGTTTTTTAGACGGAGGATTGCTATGCCCCGGCTTGTCAGTTGAACAAATCAAGCCGTTGCATTCGAGCTGAATGACGATGTTTAGGTAAGCCAGACTCTGCACCGGGGAAATATCTGTGAAGAGGACTGTCAGACCCTTAATTTCAAGGTAGCTTTATTTTATTTTTATTGACTGTTAATCGTATCAGACATGCTGGGGTTGTATTGAATTCTAGTGCTTTTCCCCCCGCAGTGCCTTGTTTCCAGCCTCTTTGACTGTTGTTCAGAATGACCGTTTGCAACCAAACTGACGGGTCTGAGCCTCGTTACACAAAAACAGTCTACTGTTTTGACACTTGTGTTCTCTTGTAGTGAATGGGTGCCTGAATATATGGTCTTTGATAACGAAGGTGGATATATACGAGGGTCGAAAACTGCACTAATTGTAACGATGGAGGCAAACCAACTCTGGCGCTGCTTCAAAGAATCGGAGGAACATGGGCAGCGCCAAGATGTATAGGAGTGCTCGTATTTGCTTTGTGGTGGTGCAGGTTTCGTCCAGGGAATACGAAGTTCATACCTGTTACACCTGGATCTGTAGATGAGCAATTGCGTATGCCGAACGGTTAAGCAGATGTAGGAACGACTTGCTATGTTAATTCCTTAACAGCATGCGTTACAGCTGCCCTTTATGTCAGGCATAGCCTGAGTCTCTGCTAAGGAGATGTGCTTGAGAGATGATGATGATACAGGAATGCTAATTTGGCAAGCAGCTTCTGGCACTTGTTCGGGCTTTGCAACACCTTCGAGTGAGCTTGCCTCTGCAGTTTCTCCCCAGGCGCAGCCTCGGGGTCAGGAAACCTTAAATCAGCGCATATATCTGGAATAAAGTAGCATAGGCAGAGAAGGAGCATCAGAGGTGCCAATCCGACTTGGAAACGAGCCTGTTTGGAACTCCGGAGTGACGGCGAGAATACTTGCCCAATCTTGCTAATCATTTGCATTTCCTTTTCCTTGCCCAGTCAACTCATTTTCACCTCCAGGTATATATTCCAATGTGGCCTAACGTTCTCACGCTACTACCACCAGTTCTCCTTACAACTGCCTCCCTCCCTCCCCCAATGCGTTAACCCTCTGCTGAGTGTTCTGATGTAGAACAGCTGAAGATTACTGGTATAGGCAGTGTTTAATCTTCCCAAGGGGTTCATGCAACCACATGGATGGGGGAATCCAGCCATATAATAAAATGTCCTTGTTCCCCTTCGCAGTTCGATTCGTTAGTATGTTCTTGGTAAGAACAGTTGAAGATTAGTGGTATAGGCAGTGTTTAATCTTCCCAAGGGGTTCATGCAACCACATGGATGGGGGAATCCAGCCATATAATAAAATGTCCTTGTTCCCCTTCGCAGTTCGATTCGTTAGTATGTTCTT
>NW_015172089.1:5079-18791 GCF_001447785.1 Gekko japonicus
TGGAAGCCATGTAGACTTCTGCTATGCACTCAGGAGTTTTGGTGGAACAGAATGATTTCATTCCACTTCCCACCTCTAGTCCATGGAGAAATACCAGATGGTTTTACCCATCTGTAACTGGCTGCACTTCCAGCCTTCCACTGCTACCATTTCCATATTCACCACCTAAGGCTGTTTAACCAGCCACGGGAATGTACAACGCTCTTGCGAGCTGCAGTCGTATAATTTATAGTAATGTTCTTGCTCCTGAACTTACTTTATTAGGTTTGGGTCCCCAGAAAATCCTTCAGCGTTCTGGGGAGTTGGTATATCTGGGATAATTCTGAAAGCCTCTGCTTTAAGTTTGTTGTACAAAGAATGCCTTTTTTTGCAGTTCTGGTGCACTGAGACATAAAAAGCTCCCTTGCCTCTATTTTCCTTTGCATTTCTTCATCCTTTTCGTCTTTTTACTTCTGCATGAGCATTTCATGAATGCTCATTTCACGGGCATTAACCGGACAGTGACCCTAAGCAAGGTATGTGTTCCACTGTGCTTAAAGCTATCCCACCCAGTGCCAGATTATTATTATTAGCAGCAGCGGCAACAGCAAGATCACAGGGCGAGCTTTCCAGTATCTGATTGGTAATGTGGCTAGATGATGTGGCTGGTGAGCTGTTGCCCACCTGTAACTGCGCAGCACTCTATCATGCATGCTCCTTGAGCTTGTTGACAAGGCTCCCGCTGGCAATTCTGCTTCTTTATTGTAATAAATTTGTCCAAAACAACAGTTCCCAGTGGATTGTACATGCACAATACTTTCTCATTTGAAATGGGGGGGGGAGTGGGAAGGGCTTATCCATCTTAAACACGCACATCAGGCAGTAGGTGACCTAAGGGGATATTTGGTGCAGGCAGTGCCCTACTTAAACGAACAGCGCATGCGTAATTAGAACTTCTTCTGTAAACAGAAATGTCCATTTTTTAATATTGTTTCATTAACTTGTCTGTAAGATATCGTGGGAAGTCTGCAGCTGAGCACAGTTAGTAGCTCCACAGAAATGGGTTCGTAAAAGAGATGCTGCAGAGAACAGGGATTAGGTACATTTGGCTCCATTGACCCTCGCCTGGATGGCCCAGGCCAGCCTGATGGCATCTGGTCTCAGAAGCTAAGCAGGGTCAGCCCTAGTTGGCATTTGGGGGGAGACCAACAAGGAAGTCCAGGGTTGCTACGCAGAGGCTGGCAATGGCAAACCACCTCTGAACTTTTCTTGCCTTGAAAACTCCATTGTACAAATGTCGTTTACTTCCCCTTATTACCAGAAGGCAACATCTGCAATTGGAGATCTGCCCTCCAGGACAATAATGCCAAGTATCTTGTGTGAAATCCAGTGTGTGCCAGATTTCGTGGGCAGCTCTATTCCTGTTCCGCTCCATAAGGGTAGCTATACATGTTACATGTCAAATGTGCGTATAGATCAGTGCTGCCTGCTAAAGTGCTAGCCCTCTGCAAATATTACATTGTTGTTTTGTTCATGAGGAGTGGGAACTTCCTTGCTGTACATTTCAGGAGTGCATTATGTGCAATTGACATGTATGCTGAACTCGCCTGCTTCCCTCCCTCACACAGGCTTTTCCCTTATTTCTTCTTTTTTGCTGAGCAGCCCTTTTATATCTATTTTCTTCTTATTTGTCTGTCTATGGCTGGCCAGTCACTCACATACAGAGACACAGAAACATCTTAATGTGCTGGCCCAGCCTGGGGAACTTGTATTCTTCTTACATTCAGCTGCTGAAATGGCACATAAGAGGCTTTTGAAAGTTCAAAATAAACTAAATGTTTTATTTAACTTAGAGGAGAAAAGGTCAGGTGGAATCATGGGTAGGATGTATGCGGTGAACTGATAATAAAGCTAACTTTGTAATCACACTAACTCCAAATAATTTGTTGCCAACAAGTGTTCCTGCTATTCAAGAAGGTCTTTTAAAACTTTGAGGAGTGAGACTTTCTTTTCAGTTTCTGCTTAAACGTTCAAGCATAGGTTTCTAAGTTTCACTGACTCTTAAAATCTAGACGGCAAGTTCCTTGTTCCCAGAATCCTTTTATGTACATAGACCTAGGATCACTCCTCTTTTTAATATCTAACCCTTTTCACTGCGCAGGGCTTACTTCTCTGTCCTTTTCCGGCTTGAATGGGGATCTTCTGTGATCCTCTCACTCCGCTTTGCCCCCTTCCCACTCGACAGTCAGTGCTAAACCGTCATTTCTTAACTGACACTCAACAGAATTCCATTTGAACTGCATGTCACTCAAAGGTTCTCAGACTCAATTAGAATGTTAACCTTTGACAGTCCTTCACAACAACTTATATGAATAGGCAGGGCTTTTTTCTGGAGGAACATGGCAGAATGGAGTTCCAGAACCTCTGGCAAAATTATTGTAAAAATGTTTAAAAGTTCATAAGTTTTCAGTATACAGATTGAAAACTTCATTTCCCTCTTGAGAGTTCTGGCACCATTTCCCCCCCCCCACCATTTTCCAAAAAAAAAAAAAAAGTGCCCTTTGAATAGGGTAATAGGTACACAATATGCAGGTACACAAATTAGATGCTAGCTATCTGCAGAGCTACTAGCCTACGTGCAACCTTGGAACATCTGTATACATACTTCTATCAACCTACCCCAATCAGAGTTCTCAGATACATGTACATAGATGTTTAAACATGGGTATATATGCTGTGAACAAAGTTCCCTCTAATTTCCCCCCCTATTGAGTGAAGCAGTTCACATCCTGAGCAGAATGTAGCTGTTGTAATCTTAAAATATAACTATATTTTTGTATTTAATGTCTTATATGGAATATTGGAAATAATTAATACATTATAATAACACTTTCAGTATATATAATCACTTTTAACTTTTGCCTTTATTGTAATAGCACTGTTTGGTGTAGTGGTTAGGAGTGCGGGAGAACTGGGTTTGATTCCCCACTCTTCCATATGCAGCTGCTGTTGTGACCTCGGGAGAGCTCTCTCAGCCCCACCTACCTCACAGGGTGTCTGTTATCCGGAGAGGAAGGGAAAGGGGATTGTAAACCCCTCTGAGACTCCTTTGGGTAGTGAAGGGCAGGGTATAAATCCCATCTATTCTTCTTCTTCTTCTCTATTTGACAATGGCTGTTTTTGCTGTTGTGTTATCTACACTGTGATTCCTCTGGTAGTAATCTTAAAATGGGCAATGGGGAGTGCAAGACCCTGCGCAGCTCCAGATTGCTGCTGAGCTGGGCTTCCTGTGTTAATGAGCGGCCGCTCATGTGCACAGTTTAGAGGGGACACTGGCTGTTAATGTTCTCATTCCTTGGAAATCATATGTGTAACTCCAGTACACATGTAACAATCTTGGTTACTGAAATATGTGTACAGCTGCCCTAGTTTTGTGATTCATTAAGGAATTCACCCTTCCTCCCAGCTCACAGAGTCACTGAAGAAGAAGAAGAAGAGATTGGATTTATACCCCGCGCTTCACTACCCAAGGGAGTCTCAGAGCGGCTTACAAACTCCTTTCCCTTCCCCTCCCCACAACAGACACCCTGTGAGGTGGGTGGGGCTGTGAGAGCTCTGACACAAACTGCTCTTTCAGGAACAGCTGTGCCAGAGCTTGTGACTGACCCAAGGTCACATCAGCAGGTGCAAGTGGAGGAGTGGGGAATCAAACCCGGTTCTCCCAGATTAGAGTCCGCACACTTAACCACTACACCAAACTGGCTCTACAATCCACTGGTCTGGATTGCCTTCTTCACAGCCTCTGTTTCTCTCCCCAAGACTTAGCCCACGGCTGTCCATTTCCATCTATTTATTTTGCATCACTATCATTGCTGGAGATGGAGAGGCAGGTGCTTTCGCAGCAATTGGAGAGTGATGTAACATGCATTGCCAGTGTCCCCACTTCACTGGCCAGAGGCTAAATGGTCATTAGCAGTGATATTTGCCACTGCTTTTCTTCTGTCATGCAAACAAAAACAATGGAAGTGGGGAACCTGTTCATTAAAATTTACCAGTATCGCTTCTGTTTGCCTTAAAACTATCCAATGAGCAGCCTGATTATTCTGCACAAAATAAAGTTCTGCATACCCTTTTACGAAAGGAAGGAACCCAGACAGCCATAGGCAGAACAAATAGCCTTGTCAGATGTTGAGCTCCAAGGAGATCAATCAGTGCTACGTACACCATGCCGTATTTGCACCTTTCTTTTATGTTGAACATACGTTGAAATGCAAAAATGACCAGTCCATACTGAAAGCTAAACTTCACACTGTGGTTTTGGGCTGGACCCCCCCCCACCCTGCTTGTTGTGGAACTGTGCATTACAGGTAGTTCCACAGGGGTTTTTAAAAAAGAAATATTTATCTTTTTTTAACAAAGGGCCACTGCTGGGACTGTGATTGAATGGGTGACACAGGTTGCAGGAGGGGCTGTGTAGTCCTTTCCCCATGAACCCCTTTTTCCTGCTCAGATCACTATTTGCAAACTACTTTTACCTCACCAGGGAAAACTTGCACGTACCCATAGAAGATCAGGGATGCTTTGCGAATAATGTTTTTAAAAATTATCTTGAGGAGCAAGGCTTTTATGTGGGAGTGTGTTCAGCTGACATCATTGGACATTATTCCCATGCAATGGGCAAATACCTTTTGAGATGTACTGGAAACCTACCAGCTGCTTGTAGCTCTTCCTGATATGCATGGTCATCATTTTGTATGGACAGAGGCAACATGTGTATTTACCATGTGCGTACACAGATCCAGTATATGTGAACCACAGATGTGTTGCATTCATGCATACCAAGATTAATACGCACAGTGCCTCCCATTCACAGAACATGGCAACTGTATGTATCAATTATTATCAAGAGGATCATGGGTAGCAAGAGCTTGCGATACGTGCAGTTGGTAGATTCTTGGTCCGTACGGTTGTAACATCTGAAAAGGGCATGAGGAAAGCCGATATAATGCATTTAGAACTGGTACTAAAGATTCATGTTTCTACTTGGAACACTACCTTGTCTCCATCTGGAGCTTGGCTCTCATTCACTGCTTCCTCCACCTTTGCATTATTTCTCCTCTGCAGGGTTCAGTTCATCTGCTGTGCTTCCTTTCTCTTCCCATTACAGGGCGATAGCTTCCATTGGCACACTGCAAGACAGCTGCACTGTTTCAGTAATAGTTAAATGGGTACATTTTTGCAAGTGCTAACTGTATCTGAGTTTCTAGGCCAGCTAGCAACTGGCAGCCCGTACAGGAAGAACTGAAATCATTTGAATGGACTGAGCAATCAAGTACTGTAAAATGGAATTTTCACACACTGCAGCAATTCCCACAGTTTTCATAGCTGGAGGCTGCAGTTTGTGCTGAACAATAAACAGTATCACCCGGGAGGTACAGGACCCCATATTGACTCTGTTCACATGTAGTGTTTCAGATGTAATGGTCACTTGCTTACTGTCTTGTTTGCATGTGTCCGTGTATAAAAACAGAGTGTTAATCCTGCAAGGTGTAATCTTCTGTGTTATGGAGTCAAGTGACATTGTTTCTAAGCAAGGCTATTCAGATCTGTAATACTGGAGCTGTTCAACAATGCTATAAATAACCCTGTAGTTTAAAAAAAGCAAAACCCATAAAACGTACTAACCTATCGAGTCCTAAATGTGTTTACTGTGCCCACCCTGGATATGTTTGCTATACGAGTAACGGAGTCATTGTTGGATATCTGATCAGCCAAAGGGAAGATCTAATTTGGGTTGGAAGTAGTCACTGTTATGTGTATGTACGTGATCTGATTCTGCTGAGTTTTATAGAAACTCAGTCTGATGGTTGAAAATTTCAAACGGGTAAACTGGCAGGTTAATGAGTGTTGCATTGCTTTCGTGGGGTCCTCTAATGGAGCAGGGTTCTCAGTTTTGCTTTTACAAAGATGGTGTGTGGAGGTGAAGGAAAACTAAGCCTTATTTCCTCCCTTACCTTATGAGACTGTACTGTTTCTTTCAGCATTTTTCTCTGAACCAGCTGAGTTTAAGGGAGTTTTTCAAGGTGAAAATATGCTTTAGACAGCAGAACACAGTGAAGTAAGGCAGAGGGCAGTAAGGTGAACTCACCTTGCTTGCCTACCTGTATTGCTTTACATGCAAATGGACAGACTCACATATACTGGTCCCCTGTGGCAGAGTGCTTTAAAATATAGCAAAGATGTCTAAAACCTCAGATCCTGAATCAGTGGTTTTCTCTAGCGAAGAGACATGATCTGATTCTTTGTGGTGTTACCCAAATCGGTAGTCAGGCCACAATGTACAAAGGTGTCCCCCACTTGCAGGGAAGAAATGCATATATTTTGGGTGCTTAAAACACTTGGGATCATTTAGCCTCTGGATACCAGGGTCCAGATGCAGATCAACACAAGGGAAGAAGGGTTTTTATTTTACAAACAGGAAAAGAGACCAAATTCATCTATGCAATACAGTAAAGCAGTAAAAATTAAAGAAGGGTAATGCAATACAGTAAATAAGGAACAGAAAATCTCTCCCTAAAACTGCTGTCTACCTAAAGGGGAATAAATCTGTAAGAGAAAATGAAGTGTACATGAGCATGTCCAGAAGAGAAGTAGGGGGAAAGGGGGGGGGTGTTGTCCACAGTGGGGAAGAAGCTGCAGGAGCTGAAATTGAGCAGGCGAAGTCAGATATAAAAATGCGATCTTTCAGGAATGAGCAAGCCTGAAAAGGAATGTTTTGTTGATATGATGGTGAAGAGTTTTCTCCTTTTGCATGGAGAGTGTCAAAAATGTTCCCTTAGGGAGATATGGAAGTTAGATATGCAGGTATCTATGGCCAGGTGCTTTAATGATTGAAGGAGGGCTGGAACCTTCCTGTCTGGTTGTTTAGATAGCAGAGGACTTGATGGAACCTGATGTGATTGTATGACATCCCTTTTAGGAGTCACACTTCTCCATCTCCCTTATTCCTACAAGGAGAAATAGTGTGGTGCCAGAGCAGCAGTCAGCTCCCAAACATTGATAGTAATTCCATTTGGATTCTAAGCATGTACAGTATTTATGAATGAGCATGATTAGGGTATCCTATATATATATAATTCCCTTATGTATTGGCCATTTTCCACTCTCCCATTGGCTGTGCAGTGCGCTCCATCAGTCATTGGCCCATCAACTGCATTCAAGAGTTCTCGTGTGCCATTGGCTGGGGGCTGGGTCCGCTCCTCTCCCCCACCCACTACCAGCCTGGAAACTCTTATCTCACGGAATAAACTGCCAAACGGCTATCTCTCCTGATGGAAGACACTTCTCCTGTTTGCTTCCTGTGGGAATAACTTCTCCCTTAGTGGCTGTTACTAGGCAACCATGCTTGGTTCTGTCAGTAAAAAGGCAAAGGCAGGAGGCGCTTTCCAGGCCTTTGTGGGGCCAGTCCTGACTAGGGTTGCCAGCTCCAGTTTGGGAAATTCCTGGATATTCTGTGGTGGAGTCTACAGAAGCCAGAGTTTGGGGAGGGGAGAGGCCTCGGCTGAATAGAATGCCATAGAGCCCACCCTCTAAAGCAGTTATTTTCTCCGGGTGGGGGGAGATCTGTTGTCTGGAGTTCAGTTGTGATACCCGGTGATCTTCAGGCCCCACCTGGAGGTTGGCTACCCTAGACATAGCAGTTAGCACTTTAGAGCAGTGTCTGCCAGACCCAGGCTCTTGCTGTGGAAGCTGAGTGGGTGACTTCAGACCAGCCACAGACCTTCAGCCTAACCTACCTCACAGGGTTGTTGTGTGGATCAAAAGTAGGAGAAGAGAATGCTGTAAGCTGCTTTGGTCTCCACTGCAGAGAAAGACTGTACTTTTCCTCCTGGGGGACGATTGCTGCCAATCTCCAGGTGAGGGCTGGAGATCAACCTGAAGTCAGAAGGGCAGATAACGACACATTGATGGTTGGCTTGGAAGGAAATAGGGTTGCCACCTCTGGGTTGGGAAATTCCTGGAGATTTCAGGGGTGGGGGCCAGAGAGGGGTGGGACAGGTACAAAGCCATAGACTCCACCCTCCAAACCAGCCATTTTCTCCTGGGGAACCATTGTTGCCAATCTCCAGAGGAGAGTTGGAGATAATTCAGAATTACAACTGCTCTTCAGATGGCAGAGATCAGTTCCCCTGGAGAAAACTGTAAGCTCTGTGTCATTATACTCTGCTGAGGTCACCACAGCAAATTGATGCTGCGTGCCCAAGGCCAGGGCACCCACCCACACCCTCTTTCTAGAGCTTGTTGCATTTATTTGCACAATGGGACTTATTCCTAGTGATCTTCATAAATTTCCAGCTATCCCACATAGCTACAGAAATCAGCACAAGACCTTCCTACTTTGAAAGGATAAATTAAGATGTCACTATATATAGTAGAAAACTTGGACTTCATGCTGAATATGAATAAAGGCTTTTGCTAACAATTAAATATACTCTGAGTAGAAATGGCAGGTTTTATTGCATGGCTTTGAATTCCATATGGAAATGATCACTACCATAGAAAAGACTTCCTTCTCCATTACTCTAAAATCTTAATTCATGACCTCTCATTTTATTCAACTACTGTCTTTCGTTTCCAGTGGGAAGAAGATGCTCTCTGTTTCTCAACCTATTGCTGTTCTGCATAGTAACCTAATAACATTTCCTGGTTGGCAGGGTTCATTGTTTGTAAGCAGCAACTATGGAAATTCAGTGTTTGTGTGTTTCTGGGTTTTGCCACCTACTGTTGTTGTTGCTGTTGTTGTTGGCCTTTGTACTTGTTTGTGGTCTGCTTGGCTTGACTTGGGCATTAAATTCCAGCTGGAAGACAGCTGCTTGTTGCTGTCTTGGCTAATTAGGCATTCATAGGTAGCTAAATATGCAACAGATTTGCCTCCAAACTGTTCCACCCCTCTTTTTGGGAGGTGCTGTTTGTTTGTCAGTCTCTGCTTCTCTAGATCTGGCCTTTCCCCAACAGCTTTTTCTTTGGAAGAATCATGATTGCACAGTTCTGTGTGGCTGTTGTTTTGTCTGGGTTCACATAATTAAAAAAATTATGTCTGGGAGAAGAGCCAAAGACCTTTACAATTAATCCTACGTTTATGTAAATTTTAAGCAGTGGAAAAATGTCAGAAAGTGGGCAGCCAAAGGACAACTTTTTTTATTCCTTCCCAGTCTTTATGTACCCCATTGGCCTTATAAAAAGTAGTGTTCAATGCTGGCCCATTTTTTGAGATTTAAATGGTAGTTCTTAACTTCTCGATGCTTGATTTCACCCAAAGGTTTGGAATGTGTGTGGTCTTTCTTAGAGGCTGAAGACCAGGCAGCTTCAAGCTGTGGAACTTCTGAGGCAGGACCAAATGTAATTGTAGTGCCATGGACCAGTAAATCCATGGAATAGTTGTCAACAGGGCTATTTTTGGGCAGGAACGCGCAGGAACGGAGTTCCGGCTGGCTTCCAAGTTGGCCACGCCCAGCAGTAACTCATTAGCATAATAGGCCACACCCAACATCAGAAACTCATTAGGATTGGCTTCATTAGGGGTGTGTGGCCTAACATGCAAAGGAGTTCCTGCTACAAAAAAGCCCTGGGTTTTGAAAACAAACAGGGTAAACAGAATAAGAAGTAAAAGGTGGGTGTGGCTGGATGAGCACACTTCTGGTAACATGGGGAATGGCCTAATATGCCAATGAGCTGTGCTGTCAGGGGTGTGGCCTAATATGCTAATGAGTTTCTGCTGTTGGGTGTGGCCTATTATGCTAGTGAGTTCCTGCTGGGCTTTTTCTACAAAAAAAGACCTGGTTGTCAATATATACATGTTAGGAGTTGAGCCAAGGATAAAGCTAAAGACAGAAGGTAGGATTCCATCAGTGAAAGGGTGTCTCCTGGCTAGTGTTTGGATGGGAGACCTTCAAGGAAAACCGAGGTCATGACACAGAGGCAGGGGGCAATGGCAGACCAACTCTGTTAATCTCTTGCCTTGAAAACCCTTTGGGGTCTCCATAAGCCAGCTGTGACTTGACGGCACTTTCCAGCACCCAAATCTTAGTCAGCAGTCAGTTGTAGCAGATGAGCCACAGTCTCATCTACACAGTCCTCTCCCCAGTGAGAAAAGTTGCCTTTTTCTTTGTGAAGTGATACTTTGCTAGGAGACATTTTTGAAGTGTGTGTGTGTGGGGGGGGGGGACTCGTCAGTTTCCATCTGCAAGATAAATGCCTGGATTTATTTGACTGTGTCTTCTGTTTTTGACTGAATTACCACCATGCAAAATCCCAGTCCTGGAAATAACATTTTAATGCATATCATTGCATTGTAAACCTCTGTCGCTCATCAGGAGATGCATCCTCAAATTTATTTTCATGTTTATGTTGATTAGATACCTTGGATGTATGGGGAAAGTCTGATTTTGTGCTGTCCATATTTCCCCTCACAATGAGAGTCCAGCTGCCCAAGATTATTATTCATGAACTGGTCTGATGACATCTAGAAAGTGTAGCACTGGGATGTTTTTATGGGTCATACATGTGATCATATATTTTGAAGACATTTTTACTTTGCAAGCTGTTCTGGGTAAAGTGGAAGACAGAAGTGAGATGAATGGTTTAGCAGAGATAGGAGAAGCAAAAGAAAACCATGCTTGCAAGTACTAACTGCACACTGTGACTGTTCACAAAAATCTGTTTGCAGATATGTTTGTTGTGTGTTGTAATTTCATAGTAGAAACTGATCCCCTTTCATGATTTTTTTAAACCAGGAATGGACTTACTTTCTCCATGTGTCTTTCTTTTCTAGTTGCAAGGAACTATACTAATTCATGTGCACCTATGTAGGTATGGGTGAGCATTGTACTGTAAATTGGCGAGATGAAGGCATGTCTTAGGGAATATGAGAATAAAAGGAGTTTCTTTTTTAAAAAAATCATAAAACAGTATGGTTGCCAACCTCTAGGTGCTGTCCGGAGTTCTCCGGGGACTACAACTGATCACCAGGCGACATTAGGGCTGCCAAATCCCCCCAGGGGGCGGATTTCCCCCCGCTTTGGACGCCCGATTTCCGTCGCGGTGGAATCGGTCCCCAGGGGGAACTCCGCCCCCCCGAAGCTGCGTCACCTCTGGGGGCGTGGCCCAGATCGTCGGGGGGGGAACCATATGATTCCCCCCCGACAATCTGGGCCACGCCCCCAACGTGCCCTACGTCCTGCACCACTTCCGGTGATGTTCTGGCAGCGCGCGTGCACAAGCAGCCAGCTCCTGGACCGAGCAAACGCTCCCCCGCCGGTGAGTAAATAAGATTTGGCAACCCTACTGTGGAGGGAAGGGATTTCTGTCGGTCTGCAGCCCAAAATGCCCCCTGAAATGCTGCTCCAAGGAGAAAGAGGACACCCAGGAATGGCATAGGGGGTAAGGTTGCCAACTTCCTGGAGAGGGGAAAAAAGGTCTTGTCCCTTTAACAGAGACTGGACAAAATGCTATTTACCAGGAGATGTGATTGACCTCCATGTAGTGAAAAGCTTCAGCTGCCCGTTTCCACATATTAAACTTCTATTAAAGGGACAGGTCATTTCTCGCCTAGCCTACTGATAACCCTACATTGGGGGGGGGGGTGGGCAGAACCCATGTAAAGAATATTTCTGTGGTCAGCAATTCCGAAGGAATGCTTTAGCACCTTTCTTCAAGGCTGTTCTTTCTCTAAAGGCTACTTAATTGAAGAATGCCCCACTGCTAAGGAAATAAAGTTAGCAGACGTTTTTATAGGCATGAAGGCAAATTCTCTAGTCACAAAGCAACCTGACAAAATATCGTCCCTAAATAATGGATGGCAAAATACATGGAATTTAGCAAGCTTAATTTTAAAAGTTTCCAAGACGCAAATCTCCTGAATAAGATGGATTTATATGAAAAATATTTCTGATTGGTTAATAGCATTTATTGGAAAGAATTCACAGATGGAGAGAATGAAGATTAACAGCTCAGAAGATGAAGATGCTTTGAAAATCAACACATAATGATTTCAAATGCTGGTTCTCCGTGTGAGGAAGGATGGTTATATGTTGCCGCTTTATTTCCTGTCTAGCTAATAAAGTAGACTCCAGACCAAGTAAAAACATCAAATATTTCTTCTCCATGTTAATAATTTACTGCGGTTGCAACAACAATCTTAAATCAGGCACAGCAGGAAAGGAATGGGCCAGCAAAGCATGTCTATGTGAAAATATGTCTCTTGGAAAATGTATTTGTAATACTTACGTTCCACCATCTTGTCGAACCCTGAAGGTGACTTCCATGAGACTCCCTTTGGCTTTCCACCTGGGCACTGATCAGACCTACATCTGCTTAGCTTCAACAGCATGACAAAAACTGGTGCTCTGGGACCATTTGCTCTTTATTTTAAGACGCAGGTGGGAAAATTTCCATGTCTTGTGGCCATTATTCTAACTCACTACTTTTTTGTGGACCATTGTATTTCCTCATATTACCGCTACTGGAGTGTCTTCCATATGAATATTCTGGGCTGGATCCAGCTTATTGCAAGAGGATATAGGGGTTGCCAGCTCTGGATTGGGAAAGTCCTGGATACTTGGGGACCATTTGCTCTTTATTTTAAGAGGCAGGTGGGAAAATTTCCATATCTTGTGGCCATTATTCTGACTCACTACTTTTTTGTGGACCATTGTATTTCCTCATATTACCGCTACTGGAGTGTCTTCCATATGAACATTCTGGGCTGGATCCAGCTTATTGCAAGAGGATATAGGGGTTGCCAGCTCTGGACTGGGAAATTCCTGGATACTTAGGGGGTTGAGTCTGGGGAGGGCAGGAATTAGGCAGGGGAGAGACTTCAATAGGGTACAATGCCATAGAGTCCACCTTCCGAAGTGGCCATTTTCTCCAGGGGAACTGATCTCTGCAACCTGAAGACCAGTTCCGGGAGTTCTCCAGTTGGCCACTCTAAGAGAGAGATAGGGAACTTTTTTATTCCCAACCCTCCCCGGGGGGGGGGGGAACTGCTGGAAATCATGGGCTACAGGATGAGGCAGCAACATGGAGGGGAATTAGGTGAGACTGCTCCCTCTTGCATCATGTGTTTGTTGGAATATACAAGGTCTATAGTGCACCTATATGAAGAGAATCAGAAGATCACCCTAGAGGGGGACAGCTAAAGGACTGCTAGACTAGGGACCTCCCACAATTTCAAATTATGTCCTTCCTGTCCTCCTGATTGGCTCTTCTGCAGACTTCCCCCTCCTGCAGAGCTTTCTTGTTTGTTATTCCTCTCACAGCAGTTAGTTAGATAGTTGGACTCGATGTTCCCTCTAAGCTGAGTTAGTGTGAGCTAGTTCACAGTTTTTTAGCCTCCGGCTCACACATTTTTGTCTTAGCTCAGGAAAGATGGGTCCAGAACAAACTAATTTACACAGTAGCCAAACGGCTCGCTCACAACTTTAATGGCAGTAGCTCACAAAGTAGAATTTTTGCTCACGAGTCTCCACAGTTTAGGGGGACTGCTGTTCAAAGTTTGTTCTGTAGTAAACCAGTTTATCTTTCTTTAAACAGTTGGTGCTCCGTTCTTGCATAAACCCTGCCAACAGTGTTCAGAGCTGACTTAAACATTTTGTTATTTATTTCTTGTACAGCCTGCCTTTCTCCTCAGTGGGGGCCCAAAGCAGTTTACATTGATCCCCTCTCTTGTCAGT